>NW_017803909.1:4448738-4475354 GCF_001625305.1 Branchiostoma belcheri | reverse complement strand
TGCGAAGGAGGATGGGTAAAAGACCCGCATCTAAAGAAGGTGCATAGGTTTAACCAATGCCTCCATGTCGTACAGCAAACAAACCCGATGGTTCCATACATTTATGCATATGAAGATATATGTAGGGAAGCCTGGAACAGACATGTGGCGACAGACGGGCACTAAAACTCACTTTATCAGGCCACTCTGAAGACGCTTTGAAAGCCCTTGTCCATACGCTGGGTAGTGCCCCATTGGCTGTATCATCTCCATCCTTCTTTCTCCTCCTGGTAGTCATTTTGTAACACAAAACGTATGTTTCTTCTCGAGATTCCTGGCAAATTTTCACCAACGTTCCGAGGCGGCCATATTGGTAGTGGGCGATGGAACTTTTAGGGACACCACTTTAAATAGCTCAAGACAGAAATATCGGTAGGTATCCAATCACCTAAATACATATGTTTTCAATCTTAGAATATGTTTTTAAAAATATAAAAATAAAGTTTTTTTGCTGATCAGTGAGCAACACACAACAATTAATGTCACAATTAGAGGTAAACACCCCTTGTATGAATGTGATGCTCCTTGGTGGAGCTGACCTTCTACCCCATCTTCCATTGGTCGTGACGTCAGAGTAAATACAAATAATTTGCATAGAAAAGACGCGCGAAAGGCGGACAAGTCTGGGCAAGTGAGGTTTGGCCCCCTTTTGTCGTGACGTCACATCGATTCAGACCAATCGCATGGCTACTTTACCGGCAAGGGGGCGGGGCCTGTTCCAGGGTGTTTTACCAACGCGGGATGCCTGCAGTCACAACTTTCTTTTATATGACATGCAGGAGTAGCAACAAGTTCTGTTTTTATTTGCTGCGTGGCCATTTCTTTCCAAATGGAGGAAAATAAGCCGATCGTAGATTTCCTGCAGCCTTTGGGGCTGGAGACGTATGTGGGAGATTTCAAGGCCAGGGGTTTTACCGAAGATCCGGATTTCCAGGGTCTAACAGCTGACGATCTGGACAGTATGCAGATCTTAGACGAAGATCACAGAGGAAGAATACTGGCCGCAGGTGAGTTCTCCCCACTCAATCGATATTTCATGAAAGTATATGTCGTGTTTTATACGTTTGAACGATGCCACAAACATTGCAAAAAATTGCATTCAGTGATAGCCCTTACCAGGGCCTTTGTGTCAAAACGCCCGTAGGAGTAGTGTTGTTGTTTTGATTTTATTCCAGTTATTAGAAGGAAAGTTTGCATGTCACCCATGTTCTCACAATGAAATATCTTATCATAGATATACAGCAAATCATGCACGTTTGGGCCTGCACTTAAAGAAAGTTTACCCAGATCTCATGCAAACATTTTCACACCAAGTCAGCAGGCTTCTGAGGCTAATCAAATACGTCATCGCCACAGCCACTACTGCTGCACACAGCGTGAGTCATTCGCTGACTAATGCCCCTGCATCTCACAAAGAGCTCCAATAAAACGAATAAACTAGAAATCCCTAGGCGGCTCGACACAATGTGCGAACATTCGGAAGTCATTCACACATATGCGTCAATGACTACAATATTTAATTTTTGTGTGGGTGTGTGCAAAGTTGTAATGGGCCTTTTATGCACATTTTTGTGTATTCACTGCAGCACTGTTTACTTACAAAACATGATCGACTTTCCTTTATGATATTAGTGATAACCTTAATAACCTTCACTACCCTCCCTAATTCCTTAGTAGATTTCTCATTCTGTTAATTAAACAACGTTTGACCTAGATTTTGTGTTTTCTCTCATCAGCCTCTGTGCATGAAATATCCGACGAGCATAGCGTACTACAGTTTCTGCGGGAACATGGACTGGAATATTATTTCAGCAATTTCCTGGCCAGTGAGTACACTGACTTGGAAGCCATTGAAAGAATGGACCCTGGACCGGCAACATTCGACGACCTTGAAATCACACTACCATCGCACAAGAACCGGCTCACGAAAGCAGGTATGACATAAGTTTCAATTTCCAACATATTCTTGATATTGTGCTTTCTTCTGGTGTTTTAGTTGCTTCTAAGATTGTTTTGAAGAAATAGGGAAGTGACCAGAACTGTTCCACAGCCCAGACGCTGAAACAAAAAGATTCGGGGATTTTTCGTGACGTATGTGTTGCTATTTTAGGCAGAGCGCTGCGCCCCCCTCCACTGTGTTTGGCGCGCTTTTTGGTGCATCACGGTATAGGTTCTTGGGTGACGCCCATTGTTTGTGGCGGCGTGTGTTAAGACGTTGGAGGGGCGAGCGTAACACTCGGGCTAAATACTCTGACTTTATTCTAATAATTAGTATTAAGGACTATTAAATATTGCTGAGAAAATCTATCAAGTTTCTTTCAAGGCTTATGCTGTGGTGGCTGAGCCCTCGAATAAACATCACTCGCTAACCCATATTTTTAAGCTCCATTGTCCCTTTCCTCAAATGCTACAGTCTTATAGTCTATATGTATATAATGATAATAAAAGAGACCATTGCAAGAAAATCTGTTCAAAAATCAGTCAAACGCTTACAGAGTCGATCAGTTTCTGCTGTATTTAGTAATTTCGTAAGTTACTAGTACCTTTCAGTTCCTTGTGTTCACCCCTTGGTTTACCCAAGGAGGTTCAACCAATGTACATTTGTACATGGCATCTTGCTTTCCCGATGTGTTTACTCATTGTTTAAGTGCACTTTTACTTTGCTTCTTTGTCGGTAATTACAATTCATTAGTGGATACCTAACTTCAGAATCATTGCCGTGATGACTTGTTTCCCTTCCAGATTACCCTGTCAGCTGTTTCCTTCCGTTTTCTCTAAATTTAGGGACGCGTGCGACTCTCCAAGTCAAGCGGGCCTTTGTCTTGGGAGCACGCCAAAGGCGAATTATTAATCTGACAGTATTTACTCAAGTTCTCGTCGCTTCCTGTCTCACCATCCTATTTGAGACACAAAAGGAAAACGTTTTGGTTAGGAACCGCCAACACGACACACTATCCCCTGTTCTCACAGGTGCAGAACAACAAGCACACAGACCACCTATACAGATAACTAAATGGCTACACATACAGATAGCTAAATATCACTTTAGCATAGGAAGTATTAAAAAATATTTTCAGAAGCTAATATTTCAAACCCTTTCCTCACGGTCTTAGAGTTTAATCTTTCGGGAATATGACTGTTACGGCACTCACAGTTAATAGATTGTAGGCGAGGTCCATTTCCCAGTGTACGTACTTCCTACACCAGTGAATCTTTTGAATGGAGCACCTGTCTTAAGATATGCTACACATTTTGTGGCTTATAACTGTACACCCCTACTGCGTATCATGGCAGAACGAATTTCGACACGCAGTGGACTACACTGGTTGTAGATCTACATCTGTATTTACTTTCTGCAAACCAAGTTTTAGATATTCATATGCGATAAGTACACAAAAGAATTTGGCACACATCTTGTTTTTGTGAAATTGCGTCATTATTTTCCTGTGACATTATATCCGGAACACATGGTATCCTATCGGCAAAAAAGCCGCAGTGTCTTGTAAGATAATCAAATGCTAACTGGTGAATTTTTACCTCATGACGTGACATAGCTGCGCGATGTATGGAGTTGAATGGGTGCAGGTGCAGGGCGGCTAATAGGACCACACACTCGCGAGTGGGCACCAAGTACGGGGTCCTCCGGGAACAACTGTTCTGAGCGGTACTGGCGTGCTTCCTGATGGCGGGCCTTGTCATCAGGAAAACGCCAGCGGTCAAAAAGAATACTTCTGCTTCTCCTGGGAACTAGTATGCTAGAGTAAAATTGAAAACGTAATTATTACAATCGGATCTTGAAGTAAACGGTCTCAAACAAAGCAAGCTTATCACATTTTCCGTCAGTGCTGTATCCATAAGAGGTCAAGTGACCATGCGGTTGGCGTGTTGAGTCGCTCTTGAACAAGAAACAATGTTTACACTCAAAGGCACAAAAGGTGGCAGGAAGAGGCGGCAACATCTTGAGTGCTACACATTATATTTCCACAATGTATTAACATTAAGTAGAAAGGGAGAAGGCTGTACAATTACAACTTCTAAATGATAATTTTAACGATCTAAACGTGAATTTACAGAAATGCATAATTCACAAGAAAATGTAGCACAGCTGGTTTTGAGCATTAAACTCTACTGCATATATATACCTGTTCTACATCATTTGTTGTTTGTTTGTCATCGTTTGTCAGAAATTGCTGTTTTCAAATACTATAGCTCTAGACAAATTGTCATCTCCTTAAGGTCCATCCCCTTAAGATTCTACAATATTGAAATGCACCCCCTAACAGAACACGATAGTGACATTTTTTTTCCTTTTTATTGTTTCAGTTCACAAACTAAGAAAAAGACAACGGGTAAGCTTCGTGGAGACAGAAGCGGAGACGGCCATCGCGTATGGCTACTGGAGCCGCCCGGCGGCGTTAGAGGGAGCCATCTGCGACTTTCTGTGTGTGAAGGCCACCATCAAGTCACCGGACCCGAACGGTCGCAGTGTGGAGAGAGGTAAGGTCTTTCTTCTTATAATTGGAGAAAAAAGTACATCAATGTGGCAATTAGTGATTGCTAATTTATTATGTGTAATTATAAGTGCAGAAGTGGTAGCGTTGAAATTAAGTGAGATACTTGAGTGCGCTACCACTTTGTGTTGTACTATGTTTTACTGTGTGAACAATAAAAAAATGTGGCGATCTGGAAAAAAAACTAAAATTTACAACACCACCCATATTCGTAGCCTGGTTACCCAACCTATTTTAGCGGAGAGGGTGTAGGACTCTGGAGCTAAAATAGGTTTGGTAACCAGGATACCATATCCGTCCTTTTCGGTTTTCCGCGATGCCTTAGCTAGTGCGCTCACACAGTCCTCTTGAATGTTTAAGGAGATGTATCAAACTCAATTTGGTAACATTCTCGACTGTTACAAGGAAAGCATGCTTAAGTTCAAAACTACCACTTGTTCGGATCAGAGGCCCTGGGAAAACTTGCTGTAAACTGGTCCCAGGGAGTCTCCTGTGCCCACCTGGCCGGAGCCACACGTCACCCTCTACCGACCATCAGATCACCTTACACACGCACAGGCGAGGAAAATGCGCGCGTTAGAACTTCACAGCAAAACGCTTGACTTTGATTCATCGCCAAAGTCCCATCGGCAACATCTGTTAAAGTAAGAAATCAGCTGAGGTCAGCCACTTGACAGGGAAGGTCATGTCTCGGAAATGAAGCCCAGATTGACTCGAGCGAAGGCAGAAACAGTTTTTACGGTGCTAAATTATTTTCCATTCGGACACTTTACGGTTTCTGTGCGATGTGTAATACTCCTTCTCAGGCTGGCGCCACCACGAATAGTTTTCGTTGGCTACAGAAGCCACCATGATAATCCGAAAACATACAGGATGACCACGAATTTGGTAACATGCGCTACCATTGTGGTGTGGTAAAAAAGCAACAAAATGGAGATGTCAACACTAGATCCTTTTTAGTAACCCTTTTGTGTCTATTCACGCACATGTCGGTGAGGTTATGAACTATATATCGGATATCTGCAATTTTTCACCGCCACGATCTGGGAACCAGGAGGGTCGGGATAGCTAATCAGGACTGACAAGTTTTCTAGGTGGTCTGATAGCGAGAGTTGTAGGCAAAATTCCGAATGAGGGACTTCCTTTCGTAAACAATCGTATAGGGTTAGGTCCAAATTAAATCAGCTACGCACACAGAACATGCAGAACCTACAATTATCGGAGTGATTCACAGGAAGAGAGTTGCAGCTGTGATGAAGGATAATGACTTTAATCAACAGTTTTGAATAGCTGTGTATGTGAGATGCCCCACTCCCACCAGACAAACCTACGGGCGCACCATATGTCCACAAAACCACCTGTTTAAACGTTTGGTACGATGTAGTAACGTATAGACACATACATGACTTCTTGTTTTGCACTTTTTGCTGCCAACGTTTTATTTTTTATTTATTCGTTTGGCCGTAAAAAGACAGATTGTACGGCCAGGGCAGCCCAACTAGCCAGGTGGCTATTATTAAGGGCTTGCCCTGCCGACAGGACAAACATTGACACGCACGATACAACAATACAATACATTACATTAACGTGGAGAGGTCAGGGTCATACACCTAAGGCTTATAAGGGTCGCCTAGAGAGTCCCATAGCTTCCTTTTAAAGGAGGCAATAGTGGTGGCATTGCGAGCGTCATTGGAGAGAGTGTTCCAGAGTGACGTTGCTCGGTGAAAGAATGTTCTCTGGCCTCTGGTGGTTTTGGCAAGTTCAACAGTCAGGTGGTTGCTGTTCCTGAGGGGATAGCGAGACTCAGTAGCAGATGCACGGGTTCTGGGTATCAGGGTTTGGAGGTGTGGCGGACAGTGGCCGTTAAGGAGCTTGTACAGGGTGGTGACGGTATGGAATCTCCGTCTAAACTGTAGTGATGGAAGGGACAGTTGGGTGTACAAGGTTTGGTAGGAGGGATAAGGAAGTCCATGTTGTCCACTGATCAGTCTGACAGTTTGGTATTGTACAGACTCCAGTTTCCGTTCGTCGCTCTTGGTGAGTCCCGCCCAGACGATGTTGGCATACTCAAGGCCAGGTCGTGTAATGGTCTTATATAGCCTGAGTAGGATGTCACTTGGCAACTTCTTTCTTAGTGCACACAGTAGGCCAGCAGATCGTCTTGACTTGGTGGAAATTGTATCGATGTGCTTGGACCAGGAGAGTGTGTTCGTTAAGGTGACACCTAGATGTTTGTAACAAGCAACAACTTCCAGGGTAGTTCCACCCAGAGTGACTGGTACAAAGGGCCTTGGGATGTTACGAGTTGTGATGTACATCACCTTGCACTTATCCCTGTTTGCTTCGAGTTTCCACTGTGTGAGCCAGTTTGATACAGAGCACAGGTCTCTGTTAAGTGAGCTGCCAACGTTCTGCACTCATTTTCTAAAAGCTTATCTCTCAAAAAGACCCAGATGATTAAGACGCTAACAAATCGTTCGAATGGACTGGAATCAATTTCAATTAACTCCAGCAGGCCAGGCGACATCCCAAACCGTTACTAATCCTCTCCCCAGTTTCACCAACAAAGAAGCACCTATTATCGCCTTCTGACTGATTGTCGGTAGTAATTTCCTCGGCTATCCTTCTTGTCTCTTCCCCATTATAGCTGTTATCAATGAGTTTAACGCATCTGTAAGCGATTAGGATCGCTGAACCTGGTAGCGTGCCCTTGCCCCAAACGATTAAATCCTAGTCACCTGTAGGGCACCCCGATGTCTTGTCTTAATCCATTATCACCCCACGGTCCTTGACAGAACCTTTGAGCTAGCAAGTGGTCAGTAGAGTAAATTATCACTTGTAAGCTGTGAGGTGTCTAAGAACCAAGTATGCTTTCCTAGTAAAGTTTACCNTTTTTTCCTTTTTATTGTTTCAGTTCACAAACTAAGAAAAGACAACGGGTAAGCTTCGTGGAGACAGAAGCGGAGACGGCCATCGCGTATGGCTACTGGAGCCGCCCGGCGGCGTTAGAGGGAGCCATCTGCGACTTTCTGTGTGTGAAGGCCACCATCAAGTCACCGGACCCGAACGGTCGCAGTGTGGAGAGAGGTAAGGTCTTTCTTCTTATAATTGGAGAAAAAAGTACATCAATGTGGCAATTAGCGATTGCTAATTTATTATGTGTAATTATAAGTGCAGACTGAGTGGTAGCGTTGAAATTAAGTGAGATACTTGAGTGCGCTACCACTTTGTGTTGTACTATGTTTTACTGTGTGAACAATAAAAAATGTGGCGATCAAAAAAAAACTGAAATTTACAACACCACCCATATTCGTAGCCTGGTTAAAAAACCTATTTTAGCGGAGAGGGTGTAGGACTTAGGAGCTAAAATAGGTTTGGTAACCAGGATACCATATCCGTCCTTTTCCTTAGCTAGTGCGCGCACACAGCCCCCTTGAATGTTTAAGGAGATGTATCAAACTCAACTTGCTAACATTCTCGACTGTTACAAGGAAAGCATGCTTAAGTTCAAAACTACCACTTGTTGGGATCAGAGGCCCTGGGAAAACTTGCTGTAAACTGGTCCCAGGGAGTCTCCTGTGCCCACCTGGCCGGAGCCACACGTCACCCTCTGCCTCCCATCAGATCACCTTACACACGCTCAGGCGAGGAAAATGCGCGCGTTAGAACTTCACAGCAAAACGCTTGACTTTGATTCATCGCCAAAGTCCCATCGGCAACATCTGTGAAAGTAAGAAATCAGCTGAGGTCAGCCACTTGACAGGGAAGGTCATGTCTCGGAAATGAAGCCAGATTGACTCGAGCGAAGGCAGAAATAGTTTTTACGGTGTTAAATTATTTCCAGTTCGGGCACTGTACGGTTTCTGTGTGATATGTAGTACCCCTACTACCCCGAATAGTATTCGTTCGCTACAGAAGCCACCATGATAATCCGAAAACATACAGGATGACCGCGAATTTGGTAACATGCGCTACCATTGTGGTGTGGTAAAAAAGCAACAAAATGGAGATGTCAACACTAGATCCTTTTTAGTAGCCCCTTTGTGTCTAGTCACGCACATGTCGGTGAGGTTATCAACTATATGTCGGATATCTGCAATTTTTCACCGCCACGATCTGGGAACTAGGATGGTGGGGACAGCTAATAAGGACTGACAAGTTTTCTAGGTGGTCTGATATCGGGAGTTGTAGCCAAAATTCCGAATGAGGGACTTCCTTTCGTAAACAATCGTATAGGGTTAGGTCAAAATTAAATCAGCTACGCACACAGAACATGCAGAACCTACAATTATCGGAGTGATTCACAGGAAGAGAGTTGCAGCTGTGATGAAGGATAATGACTTTAATCAACAGTTTTGAATAGCTGTGTATGTGAGATGCCCCACTCCCACCAGACAAACCTACGGGCGCACTATGTGTCCACAAAACCACCTGTTTAAACGTTTGGTACGATGTAGTAAGGTATAGACACATACATGACGTCTTGTTTTGCACTTGTTGCTGCCAACGTTCTGCACTCACTTTTTAAAAGCTTGATTCTAAAAAAAAACCAAGATGATTAAGACGCTGACATTAAGTAATCGTTCGAATGGACTGGAATCAATTTCAATTAATTCCAGCAGGCCATGCGACATCCCAAACCGTTACTAATCCTCTCCCCAGTTTCACCAACAAAGAAGCACCTATTATCGCCTTCTGGCTGATTGTCGGTAGTAATTTCCTCGGCTATCCTTCTTGTCTCTTCCCCATTATAGCTGTTATCAATGAGTTTAACGCATCTGTAAGCGATTAGGATCGCTGAGCCTGGTAGCGTGCCCTTGCCCCCAAACGATTAAATCCTAGTCACCTGTAGGGCACCCCGATGTCTTGTCTTAATCCATTATCACCCCACGGTCCTTGACAGAACCTTTGAGCTAGCAAGTGGTCAGTAGAGTAAATTATCACTTGTAAGCTGTGAGGTGTCTAAGAACCAAGTATGCTTTTCAGTAAAGTTTACCTATCATCAGAAGAAATCTTTAAACAGTGTAGCCGGCGCATGTATACATAGGCTTATGATGTTATAAACTGGAGAGCTTTTACTTCAGAACGTGAACTCTGTTTGGTCCACATTACCTCTGTCCTAACCTGTGAACACGAGCTCTTTTGTCATTTGTCCGGTAATTAGGAAGCCGGCGAAAAGCGAAGTTCAGTCAGGCTACTTCTGTCCCACGTGCGAGTAGTTTTTCATTACCAAATCCTGGTCATTATCGAATCCTGGATGTTTGTTTGTGTGTATTCTTAAATGCCACATGCAATGATACGTTTGATGCACATTATTTGTACACCTGGTACTGTTACAATGTTGTACAGTCGCTATCCGGCATATCTTTTGGCCCTCTCCGGAAACAGGTGCGACCACAGTTCGTACAACAGCCACCAGTAGCTTACGAGCACATATTCCGGTTACCGGTGATGTTATCGTTAGAATTACCTTCTTCGGTACCGAGTTTACTTTATAGTGTTTAGAGATCGGTCACATCTGTCAGGCAACATCCAAGCGTGTCCCCGCTGCACGGCAACTTACAAAACCGATTGTCCTTATCAAGGCAATAAGTACGATCAAAGACGCACGACAAAGATAGGAAAGCTTTGAAGTACTAATGTCGTTACAGCCTCTGAGAACTGGATGACGATTCTGCCCTTGTAGGTCATTGTTCGTATGAAGGGTTACCGCACAGTTGTTGTTACAGATACGGTCCAGAAGTTCCAGTTCCAGTCAACACCGTAATCCCCTTAATCCACTTAACTTGATGATTAAACTGTCGTTACTTTACCCTATTGTACACAGGGGTAGATAATGTTATATGGCTTTACGGGGTTCCATAAGAGACAGTTTCCCAGTAGGACTTTTCACAACTTTAAGGTCATTTTTTATTCCTTGCTCTTCATTGTTTCCTTCAGGCTTTCCATGTGGCGGTGATGTCATGATGCATTTTGAATTTTGATTAGATAACGTCATCGCCGGTTATTCCCATAACAGCCGTTAACGGTTTCTCGGAAATTGCCTGGGATAGAATGTAACAGAGGAATATATTAATGGGTATCCAACAATGCCATACATATTAACATTCTTTCGAAGGGCTTCATTGTAAATCATAGCTTAAAATCTAATCAAATCTTGACAGCTTATAAAATATTGCAAAGATAAGTACAATGTATCCCCTATTTTTGTTACGTACTTGGTACTTTAATACTTTAAAGGCATCCTATGCGATTTCAGAGCAGCAAAACTGGAAATATTCTAGGCAGTCTTTATGATATTGACACATACTGCCACATTATCACATTTCAATCAGTATTTCATACTTTAAAACTGCAGAAACAAGCCCCAAGATGAGTCCCTTATTTTCTGGGTGGTACCCTAACATTCAGCCCAGGGCCCTCTCGGTGACCATTTTCCGTCAGAATTTTTGGTATTTTGCTCCATGAGGGATAGTGTGGTTCCAACTCAGTATGTAGATAAGTGACTAATATTTGACTTCGAAAAATCGGGTTTCCAAGCCCTAAAAACTGCACTGGATGCATTTAATAACTAGAAGCCAACTCACGGAGGCCAATATTCTATAATCTTCTTTTTTTTTTCACAGAATTCTTGGTGGACTCCGGCAGTGACGTTGTGACGATTAAGTCGGAAATCCTCGAGCAGCTGAAACTCCCTAAGAAGGGAGACCCTGTCCAGAGTAAAGGTGTGCACGCCACCGTCAAGAAACAACTCCACAGCGGCATCATGGTCATCGGGTCCGAGGAGATACACGTGGAGGTGAGGACGTTTAATTCCAACGTTGGGCAAGATACATATATATACATTATCATTTGTCTCAATGTTGTATATTTTGCCGTCCTCGTTTATCAGGCGTCTGTTGTATAGTACCTAAGAGTATTTTCAACACCCCGCGTACGCCTGGTAAGCGAAGATACATAAGGTACTCTAGTATTTGATGGTGATGGCCTGTTCTATTTAGTCTCCCCCTAAAAATGTGGAGCATATGAGAAGTTATACTATATGATTTAGACATTTACTCATAGCCTTGACAGAGTGGCTCCTAAGCCAGGTTCCCTACGACAGCCGACCCATTTTATTGTAATGTCACAACAATTAACTTTGTGGACCCTGCCTCTAGGTAAGTAACATTGAGTGTTTCATGTGAAGATATTGTGTGTAGATGAACGGGTTTTGTGATGTATAACCCACCCCAACTAACACCCCCTACAGCCCACGTAGACAGACTCCAAGGTAAGTGTTCTAGAAAGGCTGTAAATGAGAAGATCTTGTTCCCAGGTGATGGAGGAAAGCTTCAACTCTATCGGTTGCCGAGAGCTGAGAAAGTTCAGGCACTACATTTCCCCGGAGAGGCACATCTGGATGAAGCGCACGGACTCCGACACGTCCAGCTCCACCATCCGAACGGAGGAACCCCCGGCCTGGGAGATGCAGACCCCCGAAGGGACGGAGGGTGAAGACACCGGGACAGAGAACGGACACACGACCACAGAGTCGTCTGATTCAGACGAGCACGAGAGCTGAGATCCGCGAAAACTGAAAAATCTCCACAGAATCTTGTTCACGTTTTACAGTTCTTGTTCAAGTTGGGCAGTTGCCCTTTGTTCGTGCCAACAAAGTTTACTGTTTTTATTCAATCATGAGATTTATACAACACCTTTCAAACATAACATTATAGCGTTAGGAACCTTTTACAGTATGAAGATTGTATTTTTACTTTTAGAGGGTGTGGAATTGGCGGGGTTTGTTTTGATCTGAATGTCATTGTATATATGTCGTGGAATCTATAAATGAGTGCCAAATTTTGACTGAGCTGGAACCCGCCCATTCCACTCTATTTTGTTGTACGGGTATGTCATATGTCTGTGATATGTCTGTGATATGTTAGTCTTGTATGTGTCACTTGAAGCAGCTATGTGGCAGTAAACCATTCTCGTGCCCTATTTACAACTGTTAGCCGCTAAACGTAATGTCAACATTTGTATAGATCTCCATTCTGTGTTGTTGGAATATGTAGGCTTAGGAAAATGTCTGTATTTCCTAAGACCGTTTACTAGACTTTAAACATCCATTTGTGAAAGGGATATCCCCAGTGGTGTGTGTCTGTGACCTGTCGGCGGCCGGATGACCCTTCTGTCTGCACCTGCACGGCTGTGTGAGAAACTAGGGCCGTGCTGATAGGTCAATTCGTCACGGCGGGTTAACCACGTTAGCGCCCCCTCCCTCCCGGGGCACGGGGAGGGAAATACAAACCCTTTGGACTGACAACTTTGTCAAGGGGTGGTCAGTGGTGACCTGTGGTTTGGTCTTTGATTTTGACGAGACTGGTCAAGTGTTTGAATGGACCTGTTTAGCCCATCAATACATTGCACCCGTCGACTCCAAACCACGAGGCATTGCTATTGAAAATAAGACCCCTGAGCACCGAGAACACTATTTGTGCCTTGGGCGACGACGTGTTCTAATGCCAACATTTCATAAACAGTAAAGCTGTCCCTAACACTTGAATCTTAAGTTACCTAAGATTCAAGTGTAGTTAGGTTGATTCTATCACAATTATCAACATTTTAACCTACGGACCTCTTATCTTTCTATCCGTGCAAAGAACGCCACAACTTCAGGACGCCAACACAATGCAACTTACAAGAGACGTTCTAGAAATCTATGACGATAAGAAGTTATCACTATTGCTATTCGTTCCTCAGGTCATTTCCCATGACGGGATAGAGTCCATTGGCTGTGTGGTGATGCAAAAGTTTCGTCATTTCATAACGCCAGACCTACACATCTGGCTGGGGCCCGTGCGGCGCAGTGCACAGTCGCCGGGAAGAGAGGCGACCGCGACCCGAGGATTTCGTGAGGCGTCTCCGGTGCCGGGCCCTTCTACGAGCTAAGGGCCTGGGACCAAGCTGGAAACATTCCGTTTTTACACTACGTCTCGAAATATACATTTTATAACTATTTTAGATCAGAAAGGTGTTCTGATATTTTCGAAGCCAATGTAATACTGGAAGACCCGTACTGATGAAACAGCAAACTTTTAGAAAATCAAGTTCCAGGGACCAGTATTAGAGTGTAGTTGTATGTCTAGGTCTATTGTGTGATATGTGTTCTGTGGGTGTCAATCAATGATTCAAACATCCGGAAAACAGGATATAGAGCGTCCCACGCACGTGCAAGTGAAATGTTTACTCCAGATAAGGTATCGATTTGCAACACTTGATTGATAGGTATATTCCCAATGCAATTAATATTTCTTCCGGTGGAACATCTCGATAAAACACGAATATTTGTATAGTATGAAACAATCAAATTGAGCTGTCTTAGTGCATGATGCCATGAAGTGGGCAGAAAGAAAAAACTATATCCCGTTTTCTTGAATAAGCTGTGTTTGTAACAAATTGTGAAGTAAACTGGGTTGAGTCGTGTGTTAGACGTAGGGTTACTAGTATCCACCAATGACCACCATGCTTCTTTGTCTTCTTGTGTCCGCTTCTTTGAGACAATTCAAAGGGTTATAAAGCAGAAAGTACAAAATGAAATTGTATTGACCTATACAGCAAATGCCAAGCTTTTAATCGTCACAACACATATATTAAGATTTGATAAACATTTTTGTAGGTTTTACAGATAATTAGCACACAGAATTATAGATGTTCTGCCCAATGATCGTTACGATAGGTATGTGGTGTAACTACCTCCACAGTGTCTTTTGTACAAATACATTGCATTCTGCATTGTTGAAACTAGTAGATGTATTGTGGTAGTAAGTCGGTGTTTTATTGTATTGTTACACTGCTGCAGGCAGCAGGACGCAGTAGAAAAATACAAGTTCGTTCAAAGTTTTGTAGTCCAGCTACGCATCGTGATAACTGTTGAACTTTTATCAATTGCTAGTAGTTAACGAGAAAAAGTTTCTGTGCATTTTTTGTGCTCACAAAGGCATCTTGATCTGATTTGGTATTGTTTTTCTCCTGTTTGTCATAAGTTATATTGGAAGAAAACGCTATGTAGCTCAATGATGTTTTGAGTGATTTTTTTGACTGGAAATAAAATTGTACTGCCGAAATTGTTTCTTTGACTTGAACTAGTTACAAGGGAAGGGTCAATTAATGCCCTACGATACAGATATAGCCGTTTTTCGTATCAATAGTCTGTATACTAGTAGTTGACAGCTAGGTATGAACTGTAAAATCCCAGTCACAAGTTCAACGGCGCCGCTCACCGAAAATACATAATAGAAGGATAGATCAGGACCTAGCGTAGTACGAAGTTCTATTTTAATCCAGCTGACGGGCGCTTGCACCAGCCGGCAGACTGTACGTGTCATGTCGGATAGACTGAAAGATAGGCATCCCTGGAACTAGACATTCAGTATGTTCCTGTATGGGACGTCTCAGCCTGTCTGCACCTGTCCCTGATAGCATCCAAACAATAACCTTGGCAATTCTTTAGCCTGTCCCAAGTTAATACAACTTCAACTTATTAGCTAGAAAATATTCAAAGACGATGGCACAGCCGATGGAAAGACTGTTCATCACAGAAAATGCGTTAGGAAAACCACGTGGTGGTTCCATATGTTTTGTTGCCATCACTTCCGGGTTCCTGGAAAGGTCAGAGGTCAGCTTGCACATGTCTGAAAATGGCGCAATCTCTGGAGACGATTTTGGAGAACTTGCTGGTCCCGGACAACGCTGTCATTCAGCAGGTAGATACATTAGACGTAGCCGAGAAGTCGTCATATAATGTGTCACATGGTGTGCTTCCAATGAAGTCATATGTGAAGGACTTCATGCCGTAAAGTGGCGGGAGTTGTGCAGGAATGGGAGGGGAGGGGCGGAGTAAAAGAATGTGGCGGTACTCTTAACATAATTTTCCCGCCCGAGGCTGTGGTGAACTTGAACCATATGGCTGGTGTGATCAAATGTATCATTCATACACATGTCTCCTATTTCATCATCTTGATGCAGCCCACCAAAGTATAAACATGTGTTTACCAATGTTTGGTGGAATTACTAAATAATCTGCAGGGGTCCCATGGGAAAGTTGAACACTGATCTAGAAACATAGAACTGATTTAGCTCAAGATCTTAAGTACTAGTAAACTAGTAAACGTATGATCAATGAAAAATCCTAACTTCTTCCAAGATTGCTACTGCCGACTGTTACGTATACGTTCGTGCAAAGACTTTCCATTTATAATACGTTTAGAGCTACACTGATATATAAAGATGAAGTCTGACACTTGAAATGCAACATCTGCAGCAACTGTTAATCGTCCCGTTATCAGCATCTGATTCCTTAGTGAGTTGATTTGACCTGTTACCACCATGTGGGCGTGTCTATGGACTGACGAGTCAGTGACACATACTACATGGTAATTATCCCCTG
Organism: Branchiostoma belcheri; assembly: GCF_001625305.1. Classification (NCBI taxonomy): domain Eukaryota; kingdom Metazoa; phylum Chordata; class Leptocardii; order Amphioxiformes; family Branchiostomatidae; genus Branchiostoma; species Branchiostoma belcheri. The sequence continues at coordinate 4,459,373 of NW_017803909.1, read as the reverse complement.
CTGTGAACACGTGTATTACCAATACAAAATTTGTATTGATTGATCACACCAGATCTCAGCAGAGAATATTACATCAGTCTTGTTGAATTATGCAGTTTGTAAAATTTGTTTAAAGCAGTTAATGACTCACAGCTACAGCATCTAACGCATACTACATTGTAATTATTCCCTGCTGTGAACATGTGTATTACGAATACAAAATTTGTATTGATTGATCGCACCAGATTTCAGCAGAGAATATTACATCAGTCATGTTGAATTATGCAGTCTGTAAAAGTTGTTTAAAGTAGTGGATGACTCACAGCTACATCATATGAATTATAATCTTGTAGTAATACTGTAATCCAATGTGTGAGACTTTGGTGATGTTATCTGCTAGTTTCTGCATACATATTGATGGTGACATATTGTGACTCCCAGGCCACCACCCAGCTGCAGGAGGCCTACAAGGACCCTGCCATAGTCCCTGCCCTGTGTGGGGTGCTCGGGTCATCACAGAACCCACAGGTAAACACAAAGCTTCAAGATAAACGGACCGTTTCAAAAACAGTGCAAATTGTAAGATTACTGAACATATAAGTGAGGACCAAGACCGGAGTCACATTAATATATTACTGTTTAAAGACCATTTTACTCATTTTGTAATTCTGGTATTATATACCTGGACCTTTTAATATATCTTATATCAGAAATGGCGACGACAATGATTTTAATGGTTGGTAATTATTTATAAACAATGATGTGTGATCAGAAACAGAATGTAGGAGGAGATTTGATTGACTTTCTTACCTCAGGTTCGTCAGTATGCAGCTGTGCTACTGAGGAGGAAGATTGCAAAGCAATGGAAGAAGTTTGATCAGGAAACTCAAGCCAGGTAAAAACTTAAACTAAACAGGTAGTAACATTACGTATATATTACTAGTACTGGTAACTTCTAGATGCAGTCTGATTTATTGTCATGTTACAGTGATAGGTTAGAAAATGTAGCATATTTTTTGGTTTTCTGATTGTTTCCTTTACCCTGCAGGTCATTGGTTGTAACATCATTATATCAGTCAATGTGGGAATATTTCCTGTTAGAATAAAGCTTATCTAATTCACCTGCTATTGCAATTTTGCCAAAATGTAGCCCAGAATGAAATAATGTCTTGACTCAGGGTGAATTCCATTATTTTTCTTCCTCAGCCTGAAAGCTACACTGCTGCAGGTTTTGGTACAGGAGCCAGAGTGAGTGATTCTTTGTCTTCTATCCTGTTTCATTCTAATCGATGTACCTTTCAAATGCAATTTCTTATCTATTCGTGCACATCACTTGCCTAAATGTTTGATGTTACGATGACTAATCCGTACTCCTGTTATATAGGCGGACAGTGCGACATGCAGCATCCCAGATAGTTGGAGCTGTGGCCAGGCATGAACTACAGGAGGGCAGGTGGCCAGAACTGCTCCAGTTCATACAGGAATGTATCAGGGATAATGAACCCAGCAAGAGAGAGGTCAGCGTGATTACTAATATTACATCAAGTAGATTGTTTTTACCCATTGGAAGTGTCACTATCCATGAATGTTGGAAGTTACAATACCCCCGGTAGTGTTTGGATTAGGGAAATGGTATAGGCACATGTAATACATAGGTAGCACAGTGATGGTGTATTTAAAAATTATCAGTGAAACAGAATTGTACACACTAAATGACGAAAAACTGAAAACTATTATGGGAGACTTTTAGGGAAATCAGTTTTAATGTTACATCTTGCAGGCAATTACAGTGCTTAGTTAAAAAGAATACTTCATTGTTCCACAGAATGTACAGGAATGTTTGACTTTTCAGATGGGGATGTTTGTCCTGAGCACAGTTTGTGACACCTCAGCACAAGGACTGCAGCCCCACTTTGCTTCCCTGTTCGCTCTGTTTAACACCACGTTGGAAGATGTGGACAACCGTGCAGTACAGTTTTACACTATACAGGCCATGACAGCCCTGGTGGAGTACTGCGGAACAGATGAGGCTGTGAGTTGCCGTTTTTTTTAAACACTGGAGATGGGAAGTCATTTCATGCAAGCATTTCGGCAGAACGTCTTGTATAAGGTCGTATTCGCATATGTAAGGTTAAAACTCTGTAGTTTACAAATGTTATGTCGGAAAAGATGTCCTCTGCAACAGCAAAATTCTGATGCAATGGTGACAAAAAATCCAACGAAAACTGTGAAAAATCAGGGTTTCGCACAGGCACAGTGCATTCTGCCAACATGCTTTTCATACACAGTATATTCGGTACATGATGTAAGTACATGATTGACTATACAGCCCTAGAGAGCTAGAAGCAAAGTACACATGTGTGACTGTGACTGTTCAACTCTGACAAAGCTTGTATACAAAGCAGGATTTTTCGGGGGACTTGTATGAAACTTTGCTGTTTTTAGATATGTCAGATTCCTGGAGCATCTGTTTGTTTTGTAGGGAACATTCCAGAAGCTGATTCCTAAGGTGTTAGCAGTGATACGGCACCTCCTTCAGCATGATGAGGTATTTCTTAGCACTTATCTCAATACATTTTGTAAATACATGTGTCTATACATAATGCTATAGTAAAATGACTTTTAATAAAAGTCTTGATCGCCTCTCTTTCATCCTTCCTAGCCCAAGGAATTAAATAGCTGTACACTTGATTTTTATTTTCTTGACTGGTGGGCAAACTGGTGGGAGGACAGTGGTATTAGCCATCTCCAGTCACAGTATTTCTGTCTTGTCTTTCATAGGACCAAGCATGCGAAGCGCTGGAGATATTTGACGAACTGGTGGAATGTGAGGTTACGATCGTGGTGCCACATCTGAAAGACATCATGCAGTTTTGTCTTGAGGTAAATGTTCAGAACTTTTGTAAAGACTGTCGTTTTTTCAGACTATTTCAGAAAGTATCAAAACTCTTTTAGTACTTAATAGATATTTGCCAGTAAGCAGTAAGTGCAAAAGGAAGATTGCAAAAGAAATGGAAAATAACAAATTGTTTTCCCAGGTGTCCAGTAATGCTGAGCTGGGTGACAACATCAGGGTGAAGGCACTGTCCTTCATCAGCTGGCTCACAAGGCTCAAGAAAAAGGTACCCGACCATCTTTCTTAGCAACAGTTTTATCATCCAGACACAAATATTGATAAGGTTGATCGCAAGTGCTAATCTTTTTGCAGACATTTTGTACTGTCAGCTCTCAGGCCAGTCTAGAACGTGATCTAGCATTTGAGTATAAAAAATGACAAGCTGTTCAAACTGTAACAGCAGTAACTGTCATTATGAAAAACTTAAACTGTTCTCCAACTCAAAATTTGACTCACCAGTTTAAGTTTTTCATAATGTAATTTACCAACTCAGATGAACTTTCATGCTGAAGCAGTAACTGTCATTGTTTAGCTTCTCGAGTTAAGTAGCCAGCATGTTTTGTTCCCCTCTACTGACAGTCTATCCTGAAGCACAAGCTGGTGGAGCCAGTCCTGGGTGTGGTGTTCCCCATCATGTGCACTCCTGCTGAGGAGGGGGAGGAGGACCCTGACAACACCTTCATCGACGAGTTAGAGGCCAGCACACCTTCATCATTTGCATCTCAGGTGAGTTTTTTCTTTCTTCATCTCTTATGTTCTAATACTAGCCACAGCTTTTAACATGTGCTTTTAGTAATGACACTATTGGATCATCAGGAGAACATCTTGTTGTGAACAGATTTATTACTTTAAATATTTCACTCATAACAATTGTAATGTTGACTGTTATCTGTTCTGCAGGTCATTGATGTCATGGCACTCAACCTTCCTCCTGAGAAGCTGATCACTCCTCTGGTACTTTTCAGTTCCCTTCTATATTAATACAGTAAAACCAGTTACATAAAAACCCATATAGAACCATTGGAGAAAGTTTTAAATGATTTGAAAGACTTTGTGGACACACATCTCTTTGTAAAAGCAATATGGTCATGGCAATCTGTATTTTCCTCACAGATGCAGCTGGTGGGCCCAGCACTAGAGAGTGACAACCCATACCAGAGGAAGGCTGGACTCATCTCATTGGCAGTTATAGCAGAGGGCTGCTCAGATCACATCCAGAAGAAGTAAGGACATGAAGCAGACCTAAAATTGATTGCCATCTGAGAGTAATATATTATTATGGTACTGTAGGAGATTGAATACATATTCTATAATATTTGTCTTGCACTACATTTGTTTCAGATGTTTAGAACCCTTTCTTCAAGTCACCTGCAAAAGTAAGTATGCGACATTGTGTTGTTTTTAGCTTACTACAAGAACACAGATCTCTTGATGTTTCCTATGTTCTATAGTTGTTTTGATTACTGGTAACTACATATAAGTGTTGCTCTATGAAAGGCTGTCAGTGCTATAGTGCTTGACTTCTGTACTGTTACAGATATCTCTGATCCAAACCCTGTCATCAGGAATGCAGCCCTGTTCACCATGGGACAGTTCTCTGAACACTTGCAGGTAGGCAGTGGCTTATTCTTGTTTGCTTACTTTTGTAAATCAGTGCTAGGAGTATGCAATATACATGTAGATGGAACCACACCTTGCAAGCTAGGGGCTAGTATGTTGTTACTGACAGGGCATACATTAGATATTAATGTCAATATAACTTGTATATTGTAACATACAATGTATAGTCTAATCAGTGTGGAGAACACTGACTGAATGTCATTGATAACATGAATGGGTGACTTTTTGAATTAGTTTTGTTGGCAAGCCATGATTTGAATAAGTCATTCACACTAACTATTCTGATAAAATCAAGACTGTGTTGCTGAAGAAAGAAAGCACTTTGACTATGTTTTTTATTTTATATCTAGCCGGGAATCACAAAGTACCATGGCGAAATTGTGCCTCTCCTGGTCAACCATCTGATGCAGGGAGAACACAGCAGTAAGGAAGGCGTCACAAAGACATACTACGCCCTGGAGGAGTTTGTGGAAAATCTAGGTGAGTGCTACTCCTATCAACTGGTTTATACCAGAAGTACATGTAATTTGGATAGGATTTGTACATTAGTTCTGTCCTCCATGATGAATTGTATGGGTTGTCCATGTAGGTAAGGACATCTTGCCGTACCTGCCTGCCCTGATGGAGAGTCTTCTGTCAGCCCTGACCACCAGCCAGGCTGTGCACATCAAGGAACTTGCCATCAGTGCTATTGGGGCCATAGGTAGGAGTCAAACTGAGTAACATTATTTTCCATGACAATACTTCAGTGGACAAACAGCACAGTATACTTTTAAAATGGAGTTGTAAGAGATGTATTCACAGCAGACGTGGATTACTAGCTCAATCCTGCACAGTATTGGCCATACGTTTGTCATAGAGCAGTCTTGACTTTGCTTGACAAGGAATGAAAAAGTTGTAATTCTTTAATCTTTGTACTGTAATATTTTTATTCTACAGTCTATTGTGTATTTTAAAATTTACTACCCATCATTGGAAATGTGAGAACTTTTGTTGTTTCTTTTTGACACTTGTAGCCAATGCAGCAGGTGAGGCCATGGTGCCTTACTTCCAGCAGGTGATGGAACAGCTGAAGCCATACATCACCCAGGTGCTGCCTGAGAGCCACCAGGTATTGCAGGTGCAGGCATTAGGTCAGTCATCTTAACTATATCCTGTAGCTCATTGATGCATCATTACCAATTTCTTTTATATCTCAGATTGTAAAAGGTGACATCCTAACAATTACATTGTACTATCTGATTTTTTTGATACCGATATTTTTAAAACCTTGCTTCTTAGCCTTACATTACCTAGTCCTATCCTCATGCCTGAGACCACCAGATGCTAATTTTTAATAAATCTATTCTTCATTTAGCTAGGAATGCCAATTCACTTGAAAGATTTTGAAAATAAGTCTACAGGTCATTAGCTTTTATACTACAAGGACAATTAAACACACTGATAACCACTCCATGGTGTCTGTGTTGTTCTCCCCACAGACACGTTGGGCATGTTTGCCAGGACCATCGGTGAGCAGCACTTCCTGCCCATGGCAGAGGAGTGTATACAGCTGGGCCTCAAGCTGGTGGAGGAGGTCGATGACCCCGACCTCAGGAGATGCAGGTGATGATGATGATTATGGTTACATCTCAGATGGAAAGAAAAAACACACCAACACACCAATCCTTCTGATTCCTTCTGTCAGCCATCTTTCAAAGATGGCTGATATCCAACTGGGAAAAGTATGCTTTTGATTGCTCTTCTGAAGTCTTCATTGACAATGATGGACAACCAAGAGAGAGCAAGAGACTTGTGATGTTCTTGCCAATTTTCATTACGTACATGTATCCAGAAGTAAAGTACTGTATATATAACCAGCAAAGAGAAAGACACACCCAGTATATATTACTGATTTGAAAAATGGTAAGTCAGGCTCCAGACAGTTACTTTTAAATTAGAAAATAGAGAACATGATTTCATGTGTGTGACAGTAGTGGTATTTCTTTTCCTCAGCTATGGACTGTTTGCATCAGTCTCCACTGTCCTGAAGGCCAACATGACTCCCTACCTGCCCAACATCACCAAACACATGCTGGGGTCACTCAGGTCAACTGAAGGAATCATTGTGAGTATTATACACTTCTTGGTGTGGTATTATAGATATTACAGATAAATATGATACTGTGAACATTGTAAAATCTAATATACAGGAAATGGAGCCTATTAAAACTGTAAAATTTAAGTGAACAAAAGAAATGTTGAAAGGGAATGTCATGGCTCATTCTCACACCCCGGACGCTATACATGCAACTTTTAAAGCATTTTGCTATCCATCTTATTTTTTATCTCTCTGTACTATCCCCAGATCCACCACAGTGATGAGACGAACGGTGTGCTGAACTTCGTGGAGGAAGACCTGACGGAGGAGAGTGAAGAGGAAGATGATGATGATGTGGAGGGGTGAGTAACCTCATTATAGAGGTTTTATAGGTGCTTAACACGGTTTTTCCTAGACGTTGTCAGCCCCATTGGTGAGGTTTGCAATCAGCTTCAAAAGTGGGTGTGTGTCTGAAAAGGGTGCATACATAATACAGAAAACATGGTACCTGTCTTACATCCTGTTTCTTTGTGACCTGAACAGGTACAGCGTGGAGAACTCCTACCTGGAGGAGAAGGAAGACACCTGCAACTCACTCGGAGAAATTGCAGAGAATTCTGGGTAGGTCCAATATTTATCATTGACAGTTTTTTGTACAGCAATTCTTGTTTTGTTTCATGATCTGTCGTAATTTTCCAGGAAGCAACAAGTTAGCTCAAACATGCTACTTTGTCCTTTTCAGGTCAGCATTCCTGCCTTTCCTGGAGGAGTGCTTCAATGAAATTTTTAAATTGATAGAGGTAGGTGAAAACTCTTCAGCTGGTATGGCTACTGGTATACAGCTACTGTATATTACAGTACACATTTGCTTGTAAATAATGAGGAATCCAAGATATGACACTAAATATGAATCAGATTCCAATGTTTTTTCCCCAATTTTCCAACAGTTTTTGGATACATAAGCCAAAGCTAAATAATCTATATTAGTGCTTAGAAATACACATGTATTTTTACACTATCATTACATGTACTCAAAATACTTGACTAGGACAACTCAATGACTGGCTTTGATGCATCCCAGGGCTATTTTTCATAAGGCCACACCAAGTAAATTTTATGGATGACGTCCTTTGGAGACCCTAAATCTAATGCGAGAGGGCGAAAAAAAAACAAGAAGGGCCATAAAAAACAAGATTCCTAGATTAGAAATATACTAAGAGACGACAAATGTTAGGACGCAAATTGAATGAGGTGACACAGTGTAACAAGCAAGAAGTCTTTTATTCATCATCAAAACAGCAATAAATCAGGTGGAATAGCAGTTGTCGTCCTGTCCTGTTTTCGCGTTACAGGTTTCACGTCAATCTGACGATTTGCTGCACTGTCGTGACTCTTTGGTCATAGTTACAGGAAGCGGAATTTCTTGTTTTTTTTTCTAGGAACAGGCCAAAATCAATGCGCGCGCGGACGTCATCCATAAAATTTACTTGGTGTGGCCTAATTCATATGACCCAGAGGTGTGATGACTAAGGATAAATGTCTTGGTTCCTCAGTACCCAGCAGCCACCATCAGGAAGGCAGCAGTGACATCAGTAGGACAGATGTGTGTGGCTCTCCACAAGCACTTCCAGCAGTCCAACACTGAGGACAGTACAGGGGGTAGGCAGATGTGCATGTGTCGACGTCTTTGTTCCATGTTATCTAGATGATCCCACTCTCCTGACATGGCAGCACGTTACCTTAGAAGTGTCCTTTAGGCTCAGTATTTGCACCTTTACAGCAGCTTGCATAAAACATTTGCTCTAGCTTTCATACATCATAATGCTTTTAAAAGTCATTGCATTATGTTACTGAATAGTGCATCTCCATAATACAATGTAGTATGTTTCAATACTTTTGATGATACCTGCTGCTATGTTTTTAAAGTGCCAATGTCAAAAGTATTTTGAAATTGTTAGACACATAGTTTTGAAAAATCCATAATACACCAATGTAGTATGTTTCAATACTTTGGTGATACCTGCTGATATGTTTTTAAATGCCAATGTCAAAAGTATTTTGAAATTGTAATACACATACTAGATGTCATATGTATATCCAGAAGAGTAACCAGGATATTTCCTTCCCTAGCTCTAGCCAAGCTGCTGTCCATGTCAGTACCACTCATGTGTCAGCTGGTCAGGGAGGACACAGACAGGACGGTTGCCATGACAACACTGGAGGTTCTGTCGGAGATGCTGAAGGAGATCCAGACTGCGGTGGTGGCAGGGGAGGGGCATCTGGACGGGATCGTGACAGCTGTCAGAGATGTTCTCCAGACAAAGGTGGGACAGTTTTTTTTATAGTATTCAACACTTGAAGACCTTTATGTAAAGTCTGAGTAAAGACCTATGTGATGATACTTATCATATACCAACATATATCCTAGTTCAGGCTAATTAAAAGCAGGCCCTGAAACATTTCTACCAGGTGAAGTGGTGAGCACATTGTTAAATGAGTCATGAGTGTGTCCATGATGTTCTCCCCAGTGGTCCTTCCTGGTCTGTTTGTACAGTACAGTTGTTTTTGTTTCCTACAGACAGCCTGTCAGGATGATGATGATGCAGAGGATGATCAACAGGTTAGGTCATAAAACAAGGATTCTGTTTGCTTTTGCATATTACATATCCAGAAAATTCAATTTTCGTTATTCTGTACAATTGTCATTCATAACATGTTTCAATGTTACCAAATTCTGCTTGATCAATATTTATATTCTTAGCTAATTATATTTCTTCTTTATTTATCTGCAGGCAGAGTATGACACCATGTTGATCGAGTACTCAGGAGAAGTCATCCCAGCTCTAGCTGTGGCAATACCAGGACAGCAGTTTGCACCGTACTTCGCAGGATTCCTGCCCCTCATGGCAGCACGATTTGTAAGGAGCCAAAAATCAGAGCTGTAATTTCTTAAAATGGCTTTTGTTTAGATTATAACTGGACAAACAATCGATGATTTGTAAAATTTAATTCCTTAGTTATCTTTGTATTGATGTATCTGAGATTCACAATTGGCTTGGTTATGCCCAATCAGCACCAAGGACAGGTAAGGCATCAATTAAATCAGGGATAAGGGAACTCAAGTGGGATGCCCAATTAGCACAGAGGGTAGATCTGATATTGTCAAATCAGCATCAAGGATAGTTACGGTAGATGCCCAATCAGAACTGAGGGAATGTTAAGCTGATGTCCAATCAGCAGTAAGGACAGGTAAGGCATCAATCAAATCGCAAATATGGGAACACAAGAGGGATTCCCAATCAGCACCAAGGGTAGGTTTGATATTGTAAAATCAGCACCGAGGATAGGTAAGGTAGATGACCAATCAGAAGTGAGGGAATGTAAAGCTGATGTCCAATCAGCACTAAGGACAGGTAAGGCATCAATCAAATCGCAAATATGGGAACACAAGAGGGATTCCCCAATCAGCACCAAGGGTAGGTTTGATATTGTCAAATCAGAACCGAGGATAGGTAAGGTAGATGACCAATCAGAAGTGAGGGAATGTAAAGCTGATTTCCAATCAGCACCAAGGACAGGTAAGGCATCAATCAAATCGCAGATAGGAGAACATGAGGGATGCCCAATCAGCACCAAGGGTAGGTTTGATTTTATCAAATCAGCACCAAGGATAAGGTAGATGACTCAATGACCAATCATAACTAAGGGAATGTAAAGCTGATGTCTAGTCAGTACCAAGGATAGGTATGGTACATTTAGAAAATGTATTTTACAAGTGGCCAAAAATGGATGTTCAGTACCCTGCTTTTTGCCTTTCTCTAAAACACCTCAAATTTTCCTGTTACAGAAGAGAACCAGTACTGATGCTGAAAGGTCCTTTGCAGTAGGAACCATCTCAGAATCCATAGCCAGCATGAAGGCTGCAGTTGTGCCTTTTGTTCCACATCTTTACCCAATCCTCCTACAAGCGGTGAAGGATGAAAACGACGAGGTGCGCAGTAACGGTGTGTACGGACTTGGTGTACTAGCTGAGCATGGTGGAGAGGCTCTTTACCAGTAT
>NW_017803909.1:4431603-4448718 GCF_001625305.1 Branchiostoma belcheri | reverse complement strand
TTATTCAGTACAATTGTCATTCATAACATGTTTCAATGTTACCAAATTCTGCTTGATCAATATTTATATTCTTAGCTAATTATATTTCTTCTTTATTTATCTGCAGGCAGAGTATGACACCATGCTGATCGAGTACTCAGGAGAAGTCATCCCGGCTCTGGCTGTGGCAATCCCAGGACAGCAGTTTGCACCGTACTTTGCAGGATTCCTGCCCCTCATGGCAGCACGATTTGTAAGGAGCCAAAAATCAGAGCTGTAATTTCTAATGCTTTTAAAATGCTTTTGTTGAGATTATAACTGGACAAACAATCGATGATTTGTAAAATTTAATTCCTTAGTTATCTTTGTATTTATGTATCTGAGATTCACAATTGGCTTGATTATGCCGAATCAGCACCAAGGACAGGTAAGGCATCAATCAAATCAGGGATAAGGGAACACAAGAGGGATGCCCAATCAGCACCAAGGGTAGATTTGATATTGTCAAATCATCACCAAGGATAGGTAAGGTAGATGACCAATCAGAACTAAGGGAATGTAAATCTGATGTCTAGTCAGTACCAAGGATAGGTATGGTACATTTAGAAAATGTATTTTACAAGTGGCCAAAAATGGATGTTCAGTACCCTGCTTTTTGCCTTTCTCTAAAACACCTCAAATTTTCCTGTTACAGAAGAGAACCAGTACTGATGCGGAAAGGTCCTTTGCAGTAGGAACCATCTCAGAATCCATAGCCAGTATGAAGGCTGCAGTTGTGCCTTTTGTACCACATCTTTACCCAATCCTGCTACAAGCGGTGAAGGATGAAAACGACGAGGTGCGCAGTAACGGTGTGTACGGACTTGGTGTACTAGCCGAGCATGGTGGAGAGGCTCTCTATCAGTATCCTTTCAGCATAGCTCAGTTTCAAAATAGATTATAGTTTCTTTTCAGGGATACATGATACATGTACAGGAAAACGTATTGATAAAATAGATGTGTTTTCACGAACACATGATGATGTGTTTACATATGAGGGCCTTATTACCTACCAAGACTTCATAATATCCTTCAGTATTTCCTTGACTGATTTTTCCCAAGACATTACCCAGCCATACTGCAGACCCTGTCAGAGGTGTCCACCATAGCCGGTCAGCAGAGAAGAGTGGTGGACAACATGTGTGGGGCAGTAGCACGACTCATCATGACCAACATCAGTGCTGTTCCAATGGAATCGGTATGTAACCTGTTACTCAGCCATGTATACCAGAGTCAGTCATCAGATAACATTTTTTTTGGCTGAATTTTTTTGGTCTGTTTTCTTCCTTGTACTAAAAGATTGTATCATATTTCATGTATGACTTTTTAAGTGTTTCCCCTTTGTTTTGAAGTACATGAATGGACACCCTTCAGATGTTTTGTTTTATGGTTGTCAACTATGATGTTTATTATCCTGTTCCATATCAAGGCCCAATTATGTTAGTTTGGTGAGTGAAAGGTGTGGCAGATTGGTTTTGTTTGGAGGAACTAAGATATTTGTAATGAATTGTACAGGTGTTGCCTGTGATGGTGAGTACCTGCCCCTTCAGGAGGATTTTGAGGAAAACACCACAGTGTACAAGTGTGTGGTTCACCTGTACCAGGCAGGGCATCCTCAGGTAAGGACCTCAACAACTACATTTCCTTTCGTCATGTAAGCTGAAGCATTCCAACCTAACAGTGTAGCAGTTTATTACGTCATTTAGATATTTGTAGAATCTACAATTAACAGCAGTTTGCACTGTATTTTGAAGCTTGTATCTTACAGAACTGGGTAAGAGGAGAAGAAAGATGCTGTTAGAACAAGTGATTTTTCTACCAAACTATTAGGTTGTGAAAACAACATTCCTGTGAATCTTTCTTCTGTTTTCAGATTCAGCAACTCTTGCCCCAGTTGCTGACAGCATTTGCCCAGGTCATGGGGACTACACAAATAAATGAAGGTACATATACTTTCTTTGTAAATGAAACATTGCCAAAGCCAACTTTGAATCTGAATTACTGAAATAGCTTGATTGGAGTGTTCAGAGGTAGTACTTAAACAAGGCGAGTGTACAATGTATGTTTACCACTGGTAAAACATGTATTTGAACACATTGGTGAATGGTGACCTAAAGTGCATAGTCATGAGTCAACCAGGTGAGTGTACTAGAGGTACAATGTAGAGGAAGCCCTGTACTGTAGCTAGATAGAGGCCATGAATTTTGAGGTGGCCTCCTAAGTCCTGACACTATTTTGTTGACTTTTGCAGAAATGCAGAGTGCCCTGACTGCCATGGTGAAGGATGTACAGCAGAAGTTTCCCCAGGACTTCACAGGTGTGGTCTCCTCCCTCCCACAGGAACAGGCTGAAAAACTTGCTGCGGCAGCCGCCTCCTAGGGATGGCAAACTGTGGACTGTTGTAGCCATTTGCCTCCGGCATTCCTCATAGTTGTTTAGCATGTTTGTGAATTTATGACTAAGTGCAGTTTGCTGTTGGTAAAGACTTTGTTGTTGTTGCAAAATTGCAAGATTGTGTTGCAATATTTTTTTTGTGCAAGATAGGCCAAAAGGTTGGAAAAGATAAAGCTTATTAGTTTGATGTGTCTATTAGATATTTGGCAATGTTTTCATGACAGTTGGCTGTTTAGGATGTATTTTTGTAAAAAAGCATAAAATGTTTGAAACAAATGAAATCTTGCAATTGCAATTGTATCAGGGTCAGACTTGACAGATTCACAAAATCTGCTTTAGCTAGATTAGATGTGAAAATGTACTAATGCCTTTGAAATTCTTGTTTTATTTTACAGTTATTTCATAGTTGTTTTAAATTATCATTTGTCATTTCATTTGATAATTAAGAAAAAAATGCAAGCTGTGCTCCAAAAAGTGTGTGCTTGCGCTAAAATTGTACAGTTTTCATAATTGTTTTAGATTAAGTTATCATTTGTCATTTAATTTGATAAGGCCATGTTGATTTGATTATATGACATCCGCGCGCATCAATTTTCGGCCATTTCCAAACAAAAAAAGTTTTCAACCATGCTGTAAATCGTACAAAACAGTTAAAAATACTGTAAGTTGCACAAAAAATATTGGAAAACAATAACAATGTCGTGGGATGTCAAAACCAAACGAAAAAAGACGAAAATGTAAAGAAATGAATTTGAAGAGTAGATTATTCGCCATACCATACCGTGTCATTTGTTCAACCTTCATGACCACGTAGATTTCATAATGAAAGCAACTTTTTTTTTTTGCAAAACTTTTTTTTTATTCGCACGCTCGCATCAGTTTTGGGGTTCCCAGAGGATGTCATCCATATAATCAAATCAACATGGCCTAATGAAGAAAAAAAATGCATACTGTGCTCCAAAAAGTGTGTGCTTGCCCTAAAATGAATTTTGAAATATGTCTTCAAGCCATCAAAACTACTAGCACAGTAGACAAGCAGGAAGTACAAACGTTTAGTACACAAATGTATTTGCCTTCTCAGTTGTGGAAAATGTGCCAAACGCTGCTGTTTTGAAAAAAAAAAGTTAAGAAATTTGTTCAGTGCCCACTGCCATTTTGTCCGCAAGCATACTTTTTCAGTTAAAGCATCCAAATTAAAGTATTGTACTGTTTTTTTTTTCTAACAATTAAAGTAGTAAAGATATCTATCATGTTGGATAATGGGTAGGTATTATCTTATAAGTCAATAGCTTCAACTAATGTCTAAGTAGCATTAGATATTTGCAAGCTACCGGTAGTAGTGTGAAAAGATAGTGTCGCTTTTGTTATTTCAGCCTTGCTTACATGTATTAGGTGACAAGCACTGGTATAAGGACAGTGTTTTATGTTGTCTGTTGAAGCAATATCTTGTAGGAGTGATTGATCAGAACCAAATTCCATCAAGTGCCAATGTTCTAAAGTTTTAGCAATGCTAAAGACTATAGTATAGAGTTTTTCAAAATAATGACAATGACCTTCTTACAACAGTGTATTCACACTGAACTTTAAGTTTCTCCATGCTAATGAAGGTTTCTTCTATGTACCTCATATGTACTTGTATCAGGGGCAAGGTTAGACTAATGAAGGTCTGTCTGAACTTACATTAAAATCTTGGCTCAATTCTATGTTTGATAAAGCAGCAAGAGTGGGCAAGCGTGTAATGATCTGTTCTAGCATTTGATCAAGTACAAATGGCTGTGAACTGATGTTCAACACAAATGTGCAGTTTTAGATAAAGGAAACAGAGGGAAAAAATGTCTAAGCCCTTTTGTTTGATGTCTTTGACACAGTGTAATGCTTTTGCTGAAAATAGTAGCAACACATTGTCTACACATTACAAATACACTGTGTGCCATGGCAACATTATTTCAGTTCAAACCATTACTCACAACAACCTGGGTAAAAAAGGCATGGCTGTTACAGCTATAGCTGCGCAACAATTCTGAGTTTAAAACAAACAGGGCTTTTTGCTATCTCTGTTAAAGATATCGCATTGCAACAATATTTGACTTGAAATTGTGTTCACTTTTTTAATTATGTCAGGCCATCAATACCTGACTTAAACAAATAGTATAAAAAATCCAATGGCTAGGCTATTTTGACCTATTCATTAGTAGCACCATTGAAAATTTAGTGGAAGGGTATAAGTTCATCATCAAACAGCATCGTACTTAAAAAGTTGCAACATTTCCATGAAAAAGGTCTAATTTTAATTTCCTGAGGGCAACCGAAGTCCTCTGTTGAGAGAGGTAAGTACACCTGCATGTGACGTAGCTTTACAGTCGACGGCGCTATATCCATCTAGAGTTACCTTCCCCTTTTTGGTGATGTCCTCCTTGGTACCTGTGTTCATACGGAGTATGAAGTACTTCTCAGCACGAAGGTCATGCCACCAGCCCAGGGTACAGGCTGGGTTCAGGTTCCACTTCTCGTAGTAGTGACATTTCATGGTGATTCGCTCAGATGGGAGGAACTCGTACACGTCTAACTTTTTGCACAGCGACAGCATGACTGCAATGCCTGATGGTAGGAGTATGGGAAATTTGCACTACTTTCTCTTAGCCTTTATCATTGAATATGCATTGTGTAACCATGCATTGCCTTAGGAAAAACAATTAATTCAAGTGTATCCAAGGCAAATATGATCAGAAAATGACATGGTGTCATGATTGTAACAGTGGACACAAATTACAGACACTGTTTTGTAATGTAATAGTAAACAGTTGACTCAGTGCCATGTCTAATGGCATAGGAATTGTGGTACATCTAGTTGTTTCTGCATATCTGTACCTTGGAATCCTGAGGAGGGTGGGTTGGGGTGGATCATGGCCTCTGTGTTCTCCTGCAGGACGTCCCACAGTTCCCAGTAGAAGCGTGGGTCTGTAATGTACAGGTGCTCCTGGGGGAACATCCTCCGACGCTTCTCATACGAGCTGAAGAAGTTGGCGTCTGGATTCTCATACCACTTGTGGAGGAAAAAGAAAAACAGTCTCAGTCAAAGCCTAGAAAAAAATCTTGTGTTTCCTGACCAATCCTAGAAAAAACTGATGACCCTACCCTTTTTTTGTGTGTGTGGACCCCTGCAAGGGACATATTTTTCGAGCTGATCGACCTTTTCTAGCTCCATCTGACACCTGAGTGAACAATCAGTTTTTCAAGTGTCCTTATGCAAGTTTTACATTGTTAGGCCACACCAATTTAATTTGTTGGTTCTCGGATTTTTTCAGAAAAAATATGAAGCGACAGGGCGAAAAAAAATAAAAAATAAAAACAGGTCTAGGCATCCTATTATAGCCCCAAATGCTACAATATGAGCCATCAAGTCAACAAAAAAGGCTGGGGTTAAGATTTAAAGTATAAATTTTGAACTTTTAATCAAACTACTGCATTGATAGATGGAAAAACTGTAACAACTAGGAAGAGAAGGAATTTCCTTTTTCAAAATATGAGCATTTTTGAGTTGATTCAGAACCAGAATCTTTTTTTTTTTTTGCAAATCAGAAAAAAATGAAGAGGCGAATCCGAGAACCAACAAATTAAATTGGTGTGGCCTTAAACTGTATTGTATAAGTTGGATCACTAGAGATCCCCAAAGTCTAAATGAAAAAATCCTACCTACCAACCCAATTTTTTCAGGACTGAAACAGGAAGCACAACATCTTTTTTTTCTAGGCCCAAAAACTGCCACTATTGCAAATGGTCTATTGTGAACAATCGAGCAACCAACTCCTTCAAATGGACCTCACCTCCTGCATGTCTCCAGTGTAAGCTGCAGGGTCCCACACGATCATGGTGATGTTCCTGTAGATGGGATCTGTAAAGAAGTTGTAACTCGGGTTGGCCAGGAGCTGTGAGTTCATCAGACGCAGGGTGGTCTTCACACCGATGTCTGCCCTGTATTTCTCAGACAGGGGTGCACTGTTGAACCTCATCACTGCATCATGGGAGTCTACAATGGAGAGGTGGTTAAAATTGATTCCAAGATTTGTAATCTAGGGTAGATACCAAATGACAAATTTTCTTGAACACAGCACTAAACAAAATCAACAAAAGCAGTGTCTGCTATGTTATTATGGCATTGATTTACAAAAAAAGTCCTCTTCACAGAAGATGGCAGAATACCTCTGAATCAGTATATATTTCATTGTACATATTTTGTACTTCCTTTCTATGAGCTGGGATGTTTGCCTTGCAATTGGAAAGCTTGGGCCTTGTAATTTTTTTCAAATCCATTCAATACTGAATCATGCTTGCTCAATAGAAATACATCTTATTGTTGCACTTCTTACAGGGTTTCTTGGGGTTAGTATAAAGGTTGGGGCGTGACAGGGTGGTGAGGTGTTATTCACAGAAACATACATCCTGTCACTGAATAATGCAAGAAAGTCTTATTGACAGGAACAACCTCTAAATTACCTTAGCTAAATACATTCTGCATTTCTGTTGAGTAATGTATTACTTCCCCTGCACCATGTCTTAATAACTAACCGATCATGACCCATTCTCTGGGCTTGCTCACCTATTTCCTCTCCTAGATTTGATCCCAGAATAGCAGCAGAGTTCATCACTGCTGCACAGGTGTTGAAGCCGTCATGGTGAAGCTGGTACAGGGTGTTCTTCGGTTCCAACTGGGAGTAGTTCAAGGCCTTAAAGGGGCCTTCCTTGCTTGGGAGCGTCTTAAACCACGCCCGGCTCTTAAGTTCGCAGAGCAGATCATGTTTAGACAAGGGCTGGTACTTGGCACGAGTCACGGCAATGGCAACTTTCTTGTGTCGGAAGGTGACTTGGAAGCGATTTCTCCCGAACAGAAAATGGACCACGAAGAAGGCCAAAACGAGAACGGCGAATAGGTAGAAGAAGACCGGTCTTGCTCTTTGTCTCCACATAGATGGAAACTTTCCTGGTAATGAACTGGAAAAGCAGCAAACGAATAATTTTTTCACCAAACGAACAATTTTTTCACCGCTTACTTTCATCATCGGATTGGCAACCTGTTACTGAGCAGTACAAGAAATCTTATTGACAGGGAAAGGCCGGATAATGAATAATGGGAACTCGTTTGAACCAGCATACATCCAGTCAATACAAGGTCTTGCACGGCCACGGCGAATGTTCCACACCTCGGAAAGAAATCAAAATCAAAATGCGAAGTGCGAGTAACGTTAACGCTAATAATATTTACATTGCTAAGTCCAGTAGGCAATACTTACATTAACGACCACGCTTGAACTTTGTCTGCAGACACCGTTGTCGCAGGTTGTTGGGAGGTTGTGCAAAAATGTTGATTAATTTTTGACGAATGAACATTTGTCAATGTCGTTACCGCAACAGGACCTAGAGGACATAGAACAGTGACCCTATTCACTATGCTGGGGTCACCATAAGACATTGACCAATCGTTGAGAAGATGAAGATGGAGGGCGATAGACCTCAATTTTCAAGTAAACAGAAGTTGAAAACTATTTTATTTTCGACAGTCACGTGTCTCTGATCATGGGTATGTACTTTAACCGCTCTTGGGGCCGAGATAAATCAAGTATAGAGGGAGAGGGCACTGACCGTGAGGTCTTGTAAAAAAAAAATCAGTCACCAGGGAACTGACCGTGAGGTCTTGTGAAACCTGAATCATCGAAGCAATGCGTTGCCTTTTTGCAGACTTCTTCACTAAAAGTTTTCGTTCTCCACGCGGCCGACTTTGCAGCCACCAATTCAATGGCTTCGGGAGAAGTTATGTTATGTACTGACAACATTTCCCCGAACTGGTTTTGCCATCTGCATTTCCGCCGATTTCCGCAGTGGCGCTGTTGCATGACGTCATTTTCGCGGGAAAAGTGGGCGTTTCAAGTTGATAAAAACAACTTGACAAGATGGCGGCGCGCAGGACAGACTTGCTTCCGTGTCCCATCTGTGGGAAGACCTACAGCACGGCAACGATCAATTCACACGTCGATCGCTGTCTAAAGGAGGGTGAGGAGAGTCAGGGTCATCCAGAGCCAGGAATGAAACGTCCAGGAGATGAGAAGGTCCCGCCAGCCAAACGATCAAAACAGGAATCAAGCACAGGCAGCAGGGGAGGGCAGGCTTGTCTGGGAAGTCCAACCGCCAAGCCTCCCGCTAAAGGAAGGGTTTTCTCCTCACCGGTGTCAGCTCAGACGTCAACGTTCTTCCAGAAAAGAGGAGCAACAACGTCATCAGAAAACTCAGTACAGAATGGCGACAAGTCCAAGGCGACTAAGGAAGATTTCCGGCCCTTGGCAGAGCGCGTTCGCCCCGCCAGTCTGGACCAGTACGTCGGTCAGACCAAGGCCCTGGGCGCCGGCTCCATGCTCCGTCTGCTGGTGGAGGCACATGACATCCCCTCTATGGTACTGTGGGGGCCACCGGGATGTGGCAAGGTTGGTAACATGGGGGTACTGATGAACTCTGCTTTCCAAATGTCATAGTACTCCCCCCTGAGCGCGTTTACTCAGTCCATTTTACTGAGGGGTGTTGCTCAGTATCAAACCAAGATCTAGTTTACACGTAACGTTACATGTCTATGACATTTCCATTCAGTGACAATGTATTACAAGCTCGTATCCAAGTGCTTGCAAGGTAAAGAAAATAAGTACATAACTTTTACATGTATATGATAAATGTAGTCATTTCAATGCAGTCATGACAGTGTGAATTAACTCACTGTTTCAATGCAGCTGTTTTATTAATTTTCTTGCTGTTTCTCAGACTTTACCTTTTATTGATATGGTAAAAGTTTAACTGAGGTTTTCAACATTCAGACAACAATGGCTCGCATCATTGCAAAGAATGCCAAGCAGCGTCAGAACAGCAGATTTGTGTCGCTATCGGCAACCATGTCAGGGGTGGACGAAGTCCGAGATGTCATCAAGGTGGCGAAGAACGAGCAGACAATGTTCAGGAGAAAAACCATCCTGTTTATTGATGAGATCCACAGGTTTAACAAGAAACAACAGGTAACGTGAAGCTTATCTACTTTGCCAGTTTATTTTGGCATAATTTGTAGTGATCAGTAGTCTCTACTACTCTACAGATACACTCTAATACTGGACCATTTATTATCGAACCCAGTAGCTTTTATGTTAACAGTACATGTAGTTCTTTTTGTATTAATTTACCTGCTCTTATACCAAAAGTATCTTCTGTACTTGCGATCAGCCCTCGGGCATGAATTTGCAATAAAACAATTAATTAATTGTTCACCTGTTGTTTCAGGACACATTTCTGCCACACGTGGAGAGTGGAGCCATTGTTTTAATAGGAGCCACCACAGAAAACCCCTCCTTCTCCCTGAACTCTGCCCTGCTGAGTCGCTGCAGGGTTATTGTGCTGGAGAAGCTAGAAGTCGAGGATGTGGAGTTGATACTAAGGAGGGCTGCCAGGACCATAGGTGACACAATACTTTATTATCAACACTGCATGCTGCTGCCAAATTTGCTGCAGGCCCTGAAGTTGTACTTCCATGCAAGTGTCTGACCCTCCTTTCTACATTCTCAGAATTATTAACTGCCTACTATGAACGTTTGTTTCTCTGCAACACATTTAGGAGTGTGTGTCTCTGGAGAAGAATCTGAAGTGGACTCTGACAAGGAAGCAGAGGAACCAAGAACAGGGTATGGTGGATAAAATTTGAAATGTTCTAAAGAGAATTTACTATAATATGATAACTTTATTGCGCAACAATTGTACAGTGTACAAAGTATGGCATCTACTAACGTGTATCTATATGTTTATGTAAAATATACAGTTGTTAGAGGTAAAGCTATGTATCTGACCAATTGAGTCTTAGGAAACTTCTTATCAACATATACCATTAAAGGATCTTTCAGTTGAAAAATGGCTCTTTACTCATGATCTCATTAGTGAAGTATGTAAAGTATTGTATAACTGTTAAAATTCACTTATTATTCAGCTACAGAACCATTACTGGTCCAGACAAAGTTTACTATTACGATTTTCTTTTCGGCTGCAGACCTCCTGTCACGATTCAGAAGGAAGCCATCACGACTCTAGCCCACCTGTGTGACGGGGATGCCAGAACTGCACTGAATGGTCTCCAGACGGCTGTCCGGTCCCAGACAGCCACCCACAGTAACCATGGTGATACCCAGCCTGTGGTGGTAACGGTGGAACATGTGAAGGAGGGACTTCAGAGGTCACATGTCCTGTATGATAGAGCAGGTGTTTCTCTTGTTGTAAATTAATTATTTTGCTCTTGACTTTGTTTATACAATCTATACCACTACATGTACATGTACTTTTGTATGAAATATATTACATTGTACTTTCACAAGCAGATGAGGAGTGATAATCTTTCCTTGCTATTTGACACAGGTGAGGAGCATTACAACATCATCTCTGCCATGCACAAGTCCATCCGTGGGTCTGATGCCAATGCTGCCCTGTACTGGTTGGCCCGTATGCTGGCTGGAGGGGAAGATGTGCTAGTGAGGACATTGGTGAGGCTTCTCATCATTTTTCCAATGTCAAAATGAATGGGTTAATTACATCATGCCTAAGGCCTGGTTCCAAGCATAAAGTGCTAGTTGCATCCGTTATATAACCATAATGATTTGCTCTACAATACTTCAATGGAGGATAGAAAGTAAACTGGGTATGACCACTTGACTTGGCATTTTTTGAAAGCAGGTACTTTATAATTCACTACACTTAATTTCAGGGCTAGCAGACCCATCTGCCCTGGTACAGGCAGTGGCTACCTACCAAGCCTGCCATTCTATTGGCATGCCAGAGTGTGAGGTAAGCCTTTCTGCTCTTGTCTACCAACTCAAATACTAGTATGCTTGTCATTATGTAGCAATGAACATGTAATTGTGAGACATGAAATGAACAAAAATGGAATTTGACATTTTTTCTCAATTAACCAGGTCATCCTAGCCCAGTGTGTTGTGTACCTTGCCAGAGCCTCCAAGTCTGTAGAGGTGTACGTTGCTTACACCAATGCCAAACAGTGTGTGGAGAGACATCAAGGACCTTTACCAGGTACAGCTGAAAATAGATAAACTACAATGAACTATTGAGTAGAGCTCCAGGATGATACATGTAAAATAGTACATGTGATATATTTGTTACTTCCTTCTGGGATTGTATTTTATTAATCTCTACAAGGTCCTTGTCATAAAGTACATGTATTTCCTTTTTGCTTGCTATGGAATCAGCAAACCAGATGAAAATTGCTCTACATTTCTTTCTATTAATTTCTTCCATTATTTTTCTACATTTTCATTCTGATGGCTGCCAGGTGTCCCCCTGCACCTGCGGAATGCTCCCACCCGCCTGATGAAGGACCTGGGTTATGGGAAGGGGTACAAGTACAACCCCTCCTACTCTGGACCAGTGGACCAGGACTACCTTCCACAGGAACTACTGGGGACAGACTTCTTCACATACCAGGGGGCAGATGCAAGCTACATGTAGAACCTGC
Source organism: Branchiostoma belcheri (assembly GCF_001625305.1). NCBI lineage: Eukaryota > Metazoa > Chordata > Leptocardii > Amphioxiformes > Branchiostomatidae > Branchiostoma > Branchiostoma belcheri. The sequence goes on along the minus strand of NW_017803909.1, from coordinate 4,436,768 downwards.
AACTTAACGTACATGTCAAACCTACATGTGTTGCATATGATATAGAACCTACAAGTTATATTGTAGGACCTACAAGTTCTATCATCCGTGATGTTTGCATTCAACATAATCTGCAATATCTTCAAAATCGTAAATCATAATCTTCTGGATGAAAGATAAATCTTACTGTAATAGAACAAAAATTATATTCAAACTTAAGGACCTAGTGCTACAAGTTCTGTCGTTGAACAAAAATTATATTGAAACTTATGGACCTAGTGATACAAGTTCTGTCATCTGTGATGTTTGCATTGAACATAATCTGTAATATCTGTATAATCATAATCATAATCTTCTGGATGAAAGATAAATCCTACTACAATAGAACAAAAATTATGTTAAAACTTAAGGACCTAATGCTACATGATGTTTTGAAATGTAAGTAGACTTCATTACAAAGATGTTGGCCTTACAGCTACATTGTACAAGGCAATTCTATTATGGCCATTGATAGGCTTGACCAAGAGTAACACGCTCCCAACAGAACACTAGTATCAGCTGATGACATAGAATAAAGTTTCCCACCTACAACTATTTTTGTGAGGTGTGTTTCTTGTGTGTTTACTTCAGTGGGAATTGACACAGTATACTCCCCCTTCTTTTGTAATCTTTCGTCATTTCTCATTCAGATTGAAATTATGTAACATCAATGTTTTGGGTGCATATGGGAACTGTTTTGTGATATTCCCACACATCAAATAAGGACCAACATGTTGATATATTTTTTTTCACCAATCTGCATGAACATACAAAATTGCCACCTGTTAACTGCAGTTCTACTTTTTTCCGCTGAGTGTTAGTGGCGTCCTGGAGACGTGAAGAAACTTACAATTTGATTTACGCAACGGAAGGTCACTCCAAAACAAGAGAAACAGCCGTTCGGGTTGCTACACGAGAATGTTGAGATGTGTCTACAACATTGATACAGCACAAATGGCGTATGGCACCTTCTGGCAACTCGACATTCCCATCAAACCACATCCTGTACATTGATGATACAAACTTAGAAAATCCAGGAGATGTTGCCACATAATTTCTCTTTAAAGAGCAATTATCTCCTTGCGAAAAATGTAGGGACCATCGAGCCTGGACCATCCAACCCTTTTACAACTCCCGCCAAAAAGACACGGGGTTAAAGGTTACGTTGGTCGATACCATTAGGGCAATAGGGAGTACGAAGCTGGTCATTTGATTTTATACCTTTTCGGACAACATCCTCATACATCTACATTCGTGTATTTCTCTTTCTAATATCACTGAATATATATAAAAGTGTGTGGTTAAAAAAGAAAGTTTTTCTGATAGGTATAACGTTATATACGGTGTTGTCAACCCCCTAGCAAATATTGAGCCCTTCCGCAAATCAGCTGGAGGTTGAATCAAAGGCCGTGATGAGCATGAGGACATGTAGCAAAACTATTTCGTCAGCTGTCTTTCTCCTCATGACATGATACGTATTGTACCGCAACAAATATGACCCACGGTGTTATGAAAGATATCTTGCGGAATCTTGTAGGCAAATTATGTTCCATTCAACATCTGAAAACATCTCAGGACTTGAAGGTGCAGGCCTAGGCTTCATGGCTTTGGGGTAGCTGTATAGTGTTGTAGAACTTGTAGTACTTTAAATTTACTTTTTAGTATCTTTATGGCTTCGTAAATCCATCTTGCAATTTCCAACTGACCACCTTAAAATGACATGAGAATATTAATTTATCTGATGATTTTTCATTCTAGCCTCGAGTGTTAATCCTCGCCTGTGTGGAAGCTGGAAGGTTCCTGTCCTCATGTCTGCAGTCTGATGTACACACAGCAGTTCTCTGTAGTCCAGGTAACAGGCTCTGTGTAACTTACAAGTTTAACTTATCAAGGGCCTTGGTCTCTTCAGAAGAATGATTCCATGTCAAACCTGACCAGATGCAATCCAGTAGCCCTTTATCCATATCTACACCGATGTACTGTGAGACCAGGTCCATGTTGTTCATTTGCAAAAGGGACTCAATAGCTATAAAATAATAAAGTAGAAATGGGTACCAGGATAGCAATTCAAGCTTATCCTTGATGACAAAAAACAAGTTGTTATGAGGTGCAATGTATGTCATTGTTGTAGTAGCTTCTATACCAAATCTACCCCAATATCAAAGGAAGACAGGCAATGAAGACAATGTTTTGACTACTTCAAGACTACTTTCAATGGATCTTTCATGACTGTATAAATGATCTCACAGGAAACTTGATCCCCCATTCCAAGCTGTATGGGAAGGAGGTGCTTGGGTCAGAGGTTGCCTCCCTGGAGTGGGCATGCAGCCAGGGGAGCCTGAAACATGTGATTGTGTGTGGCCATTCCAACTGCCAGGTACATTAGCAACAGTGTGTGTTACATGCTGATGATTAACACCCCCATTTTCTTATGTAGGGGGAAAAGTTCCAATATATTTTAGAACTAGAAGGGTAACATTTGCAAAGCAAATGCATAGTGTTTACCTTTGCATATGGTCTGGTCTGTTAATTCTTACTCAAACACATTTATATATGTTCAGACAGGAGTCTAAAACCCTCCTGCTATAAAATTGCAACATAATGTAACCCAACATCAGTTACCTTGGTGACAGACATTTGGTTCAGGTCACTGACCTTATTGGTTTGGGGAAGAAGAAGAGGAAACAGAGCATGGTAAACATAAATACTACAGGCTCTCAGTGTGCAAATGTTAATGTTTACTACTAGTGCTGATATTATGTTAAACTTAACGTTTAACTCTAATTTTACAGATATTGGATGTGTTGGGCAGGTCACAGATGCAGTCAGCATCTAACTCCAGGTCATCCCCATTCCTGTCATGGCTGACCCAACATGGCAACAGCACTCTCACCAGGTTTGAGAGATATGAGATGGACAGACTTCAACCAGTCACATTTCAGGGAGTCTCACCTAAGGAATTATGGGATGCATATGTTGACCCGCAGTGCTACTGGACTGATCAGGATCAACTATCTCAGGTGTTTTTTCTTGCCTTGTTTGGACTCCACATGATGAAAGTGTATTGAGTGTAACTTATCTGATGTTTAATCTGTATTTTATTTTCATTTCTTTGTAAAAAAATTTATGCCCTTTCTTGTACTACATTTTTAGAATTGGCAAATTAGCCCAAGCCTTCCAACAAAATTGTCTTCTATATTATACTTGCCATATAAAACACAGTTTCTATGTTGTGTTGCAGGTGAATGTTTTACAACAGCTGCAGAATGTGTCTTCCCATGGCTTCCTGAAGCCCCAGCTGAAGTCAGGTGCCTTACAGCTGCACGGCATGTGGCTGGACAGCAGGCATTTGCCTTACTTGTTCAGTAAAGAACATCAGCAATTTGTGCAAGTAAAAGATGACAATATAGACTCTCTTTTAAAGTAATAATTGGATCATATTCACAGAGCAAAATTTCATTATTCATTTTTGAAACACCATATCAAAATGTGAGTGATGTCCTTAATTCTACTCCTTCTCCCCAAGAGCTTTTGCAGCGTTCTCCAGAATTCTTCTCTTCCACTCCTCATAGTCTTCTTCCTCATCGTCTGAGTCACACAGGCGGGCGACCTTTGTAGATGAGCCAACTTTGTCACCTAGTAAACACAATCATTATGGTAACTTGTGTGAGGTAAATTTATCTAACACAATCTCACAACCTATGACAACAGTTGCCTTTTTTTGAAAGTACACAATGCAGTTTATGTGTCTGAACACAAAGTTGATTATTTTCTTATCTATGTGTACTTGGAACTTAAATTTACCATTGACCATGCCACACTACATGTCTTTAGGTTACAAATCTAGTGACACCCAAGAGATGTTTCATACAAATGTGTTTGATACTACATGTATAAATATATAATAGATATTACACATTGTTGAAACTAAAATTGTCATAGTATGTCACAAAACATACTTACTTTCAAATGATTCTTCAAGTTCCTCAATTAATGTTTTTGTCCTCTTTGATTTAGTCCCTGGAGTCTTCTTTGCTTCTGGATTTTGATGGAGACAAGAAACCATAAAGGACCAGTTATCACCTTTGAACTTTTGTTTGAAGAGTGTAGTGTTGACTATGACTTGTTTTAAATCTCAGGAATTTTTCATTTTTAATGCAACTGTGAACTAAATTTCATAATTTTTTACTGTCATACTATTCTAATTACCAAAATACTCTATGACACCTGATGATATCTATCAACTGTACACGTCCTTACCTGCTATTTTTTCTGCATGTTTGGTCATCTCAATGCACAACTTGTCAAATACAGTTTTCTTTGTGCCAGCAACGGATGTCAGCTTGGCTTTATCCACCTTAATCTTCAACTGCCTACAAAATAGGAGAAAACAAAAACACAAGAGCTATGAAGATTTTAGGACATTACATAAATAACTAGAAAGGCCAATATTTGCTTTGGAGCAAATACAGCGATGGGTTCACCACATTTTACCACATGGCAGGGAAAGAATGAGAAACACAAGGGAAAACAATGATTTACATTGATATAACTATAATATGAAGTAACAACTAAAACAACAGTTGGATAGCTATTCCCTACTTTATTGGTTAGGATTTTTAATTGCATAATGCAAACTGTTGATTTTCAAAATAAAATAAAAAACGTTCATGCCCCGCATTCCAATGCTGGAGCAGAAAAGCTTGAAATACCTACCAAAACACTTGAATAAAGACATACTGTCAGTATGGAAATGCTCTGTGCAGGTGTTAATCAAATTAAATCCCAACAGCCAATCAGCAAGAAATGCTCTGTGCAGGTGGAAATGCTCTGTGCGGGTGTTAATCAAGTTAAATCCCAACAGCCAATCAGCAAGAAGTATAGAGGAAAGCTGCATGCCTATTGGTTGATGCCCTGCATTCCATTGTGATGACTCATGCCCAGACGTGGTAAACACGCACACTAACACAGTAATACATTTGCTATAACACAGCCAAAAAACTCAAATAAAACCATTCTAAAAGCCTGTATCACAAAATTTAAAAAACGCCTAGGGGTATTTGCCCACTGTACCTCCATACCAAATTTCAGGACCTTAGGCCCTAAAATGAAGAAGCTGAATCCATTTGAAAAATGGCAGGAGAAGA
>NW_017803909.1:4424205-4431583 GCF_001625305.1 Branchiostoma belcheri | reverse complement strand
CCCATTCCTGTCATGGCTGACCCAACATGGCAACAGCACTCTCACCAGGTTTGAGAGATATGAGATGGACAGACTTCAACCAATCACATTTCAGGGAATCTCACCTAAGGAATTATGGGATGCATATGTCGACCCCCAGTGCTACTGGACTGACCAGGATCAACTATCTCAGGTGTTTTTTCTTGCCTTGTTTGGACTCCACATGATGAAAGTGTATTGAGTGTAACTTAACTGATGTTTAATCTGTATTTTATTTTCATTTCTTTGTAAAAAAATTATGCCCTTTCTTGTACAACATTTTTAGAATTGGCAAATTGGCCCAAGACGTCCAACAAAATTGTCTTCTATATTATACTTGCCACATAAAACACAGTTTCTATGTTGTGTTGCAGGTGAATGTTTTACAACAGCTGCAGAATGTGTCTTCCCATGGCTTCCTGAAGCCCCAGCTGAAGTCAGGTGCCTTACAGCTACACGGCATGTGGCTGGACAGCAGACAGTTGCCTTACTTGTTCAGCAAAGAACAGCAGCAATTTGTGAAAGTAAAAGACGACAACATAGACTCTCTTTTAAAGTAACAATTGGATCATATTCACAGAGCAAAATTTCATTATTCATTTTCGAAACACCATATCAAAATGTGAGTGATGTCCTTAATTCTACTCCTTCTCCCCAAGAGCTTTTGCAGCGTTCTCCAGAATTCTTCTCTTCCACTCCTCATAGTCTTCCTCCTCATCGTCTGAGTCACACAGGCGGGCGACCTTTGTAGATGAGCCAACTTTGTCACCTAGTAAACACAATCATTATGGTAACTTGTGTGAGGTAAATTTAGCTAACACAAGCTTACAACTTATAAGCACAGCAGAAGCACAGTTGCCTTTTTATCTGAAAGTACACAATACAGTTTATGTGTATGAGCACAATGCTGATTGATTATTTTGGATCTACATGTACTTGGAACTTAAATGGACCACTGTCATGACTGTCTTTAAGTTACAAATCTAGTGAAACCCAAGTGATGTTTCATACAAATGTACTATAAATATACATGTATCATAGATATAACACAATGTTGAAACCAAGTTGTCTTAATATGTCACCAAAAATACTTACCTTCAAATGATTCTTCAAGTTCCTCAATAAATGTTTTTGTCCTCTTCGATTTAGTCCCTGGAGTCTTCTTTGCTTCTGGATTTTGGTGGAGACAAGAAACCATAGAGGGCCAGTTACAACCAGTTACTAACTTTGAACTTTTATTTGAAGAGCATATTGTGTTGACTATGACTTGTTTTAAATCTCAGGAATTTTTCGTTTTTGATGTAAATGTGAATTAAAGTTATAATTCTATACTGTCATATAATCCTAGTTACCAAAATACTCTTATGACACCTGATGATATCTATCAGCTACACACGTCCTTACCTGCTATTTTTTCTGCATGTTTGGTCATCTCAATGCACAACTTGTCAAATACAGTTTTCTTTGTGCCAGCAACGGATGTCAGCTTGGCTTTATCCACCTTAATCTTCAACTGCCTACAGAATAGTAGAAAACAAAAACACACAAGCTATGAAGATTTTAGGACATAACATAATAATGAAATCTTTGAAGGAGAAACAATACTGAAAATTTGTGCCAATCGTCAAGCTTTTGTTCAAAATCAAGAAGGGCACATACATAAACCTTACCTATGTTTTATTGTTAAGACTAAACAGTTTACTTACTTTGCACTTGCATATACTGCTGCAGCTGGGAACATTGGTTGTGAGATGTCAGCATCAGAAACTTTTGTCTGCAGCTCATCTTGATACCTTCAAAGGGGTAATGGTGTCAGTGACAATGTGAACATTATAACTTCAATATCATAAAGATCACACCACTTCAATTGTCCTGATGCAAATATTGTATTGAAATAATCTGATAGCTTCTACAACATGGGATATTCAAAACTTGAGAGGTTGTTGGTAGAAAATGCATGCCATTTTTATGTGTAATACCTGTGTAAAATGTCCTTGGCTAATTCTGCAGCCCCGACACATCCAAACTGAACACACAGGTCCTTCACGTTGGCCTTGGGCTGCACGTCCAGCATCCGTCCCAGGGTCTGCAGCGCATTGCTGTAAACTTTCTTTGACACACCAGACAACCGTACTGCAATGTCCTACCAGAGAGTTATTAAAGAATTGCAATCAATCACATTGCAATACACATGGTGAGCGCCACTCCACCGACAGGGAAAGGAAGGTAGTGCAAAGTGCCTTTTCCAAGGGCACAGTGTCAGGACATGGTGAGTGTCGAACCCGGGACCTATTGGTTCCAAGTCAAATGCTCTCACTGTTGCACCACTGACAAATGACTGACTTTGAGGTTTTTAACTGCTTATGAAAGCTTAATTTGTACAGAAATCATCGCCCATGTGTGTGGAAATTTCTGTCTCCGATATTGAGCAGAGTTGACCAGGGTGTTGGGCCGAGTTGGTAATGGTCCGAATTGTCCGACATCCACTAGTATGCTATATATTGATATGTCATAGGGACATATTTCAGTGTTTATAAACAAACAACAAGAAGAAAACTATACATTGTCATACAACCAGGGCTCCTGTTAATAGAGCAATGTAAATCAATGTCTTCTAATAATCTGTCAGATTATGTAGGAAAAAGTGTGTACTTAGGCCACACCATTTTATTTTCTTGGTTAACGGATTTTTGTAGAAAAAAAATGGAGCGGGCGGGCGAAAAAAAAATAAAAATAAAAATTTGATACTACCTGCCATACAGCCATGTAGTGTGAAATCCAGACTGCTTATTAAGTTACGAAAATACTGGGAAAGAAACAAAAGACAAGAGAGGATGTACTGTATTGTGTTTTATTTGCCATCCACACCATTGGGTTGATAATCTTTTTCGTACACGAGCAAAATGCAGAAAACAAGTTTTAGCATGTTACTTCCAAGTTCCACCATCATCATATGTACTCTAAAACATGACACGAATGTTAACTCTCACAAGCAATTTCATAGTCACAACAACTTTAAAGGGGACAAAATTTATTCAATTTTACATGTACTGTACCTAGATTCTGCCTTGATCCAAAGTTCCAGCTTTCTCAAACAATTTAAGCTTCCGCCACAACTTTTATCTGCCATGAGGCTCCCGCCATGCAGAACAAAACAAATGACTGAGCCAACATGGTTCCAGAACATCGCATCTGATTGGTCAGAAAGTAAAACAATCCACGATTGGCTACTTTACGTCATGTGACTATGTGTGCAGGAGCGCCTTTAGCGACATTGGTATCAACTGCAGCAATTTCATTGGGGTCTCCCTGTTCAGGGTATTACCGGCCTGTGGGGTCTAAACTATGACGTTTTTTATTTTTATTTTCATTCGGCAAAAAAAGCAAGCGGCGAATCCGTTAACCAAGGAAATAAATTGGTGTGGCCTTAAGGTGGTTTACAATGTATGTGATACAAACAATATAATGCGATACAAACAATATAAATAAACAACAACATCATGCGCAGCTGCTAGTAATCCTTTTTTTAGAGGGCTAAGCAGTATTGAAGATGATGACATCCCTGTGCCAACCTTATTGACGGGCTGGTCCTGACAACTGGCTGCCAGCTCCAGACAGAGGACGGCCTTACATGACCCCTGGATCCCCAGAGAGGACAGGTTGGTACACCTGGCATCACACATCCTCATCAACTCTAGAGCTTTCCTACAACAAAAATGTAGAGATTTTAAAATATGACATATAATACGATTTAGTACACAACACCTCTAAATAATATGTATTAAACGGTAACGAATCTATGTGTTGTACTAAGTAGTTGTGGTGTCTCTGCATTCTTGCTCATACTAACGATTAGTTGGTTGAACCTATTTTCAATTCAACCAACGTCAGAAATGATAAAATTATCATTAATAATCAAGGAGGTCCTTAGTAATGTAACACACAGGATCCAACATGAAGCATACTTGATTGTGCTTGGCACAGAAATTCCAAGTTTAGGAGCAAGCTTCTTCACCACTTCCCCCTCCATAATGTTGTTGATCACTTTTTGACGAAGACAACTAAACGTAAGAAGAGCTTTGGGTACAAATCTTCCTGCTACAAAGCACAACAACCGAACCACAAGTTGCAACTCTTGGAATATCAGCTGATCTCGAGTTTCGCGGGAAAAATAATGCTGCATTGTGGGTAAGAAAGTTTGTAAATTTCCCAGAAATGTTAGCGAACGCTACATTTTCATGAGTTTATGGATAAAATATTGGAAATAAATATTTCTGAAAGAGTAAATGTGTTCAATTGGCCGATGAAATAAGTTATAACAAGGTGAGCTTGACCCTAGTTTGCATATTTGAAAGCTTCGGTCTGCCGACAAACAGCCAATGAGGTAGCTCGTTACTTTCCCCGCTGTGATGGCAGTCACGTGAGGAATCCAAGATGGTGAGTACACACTTGTGTATTTCCGGTTTTCGTGGCCTAAATTAGTGCTTAGAATCGCGAATAGAATGAAATTACGATATTTCAATCCTCATGAAGAAGTGCGGTCGTTGTTAATGACTATGCTCCGGCGTATAGATGATTCCTAACAGGGAGAGAACAGGCTTTGCGGAGCTTCCTACGGCCATGCCTCCCATAATCAAACATGGCCGGGTCCCATGATCAGATGGGATTCTGTCATACTCAACTGTGTACATTTGCCCTTTTCTGTTCCATACGTCGTCGATTCTTACATGTAAGGTAGAGCTCAAGAAGGAATTCATTAATACTGGCGAATTGGGGAAGGGCCACGATGCTCGTATGCCTGTATGAAAGTTCTTACGATTTGCAAGCAGAAGTGATGCGAGGAGGGCAAAGGCCAACACCCCACCCCACCCCCTACTTTTCAGTATAGATTTTCATAACAACCAAATTATCGAGGAAATACGTAAATTAGCAGCAGATCTATTTAAATTTGGGCGATCAGCTGAACAGTCAGCCACTCCCTATTCATACTTTGGAAATATTTGCATTTCAATCTTATTAGATTTTCTACTACTGGTATATTGGTTTATGTCCATTTAGATTATGACAGGTGTTCTACAACTGTTGGGTATTGATTATGTTGCACATACAGAAGAAAAGAGTCACCTTTATATCATGTGATTGTATGAACATTGAACACTGTAGTAGTATATTACCTAGTAGTAATTCCTACTGAGAGACATGTTACGTACATGTGATCCGCCATTGTGAATTCAGCTGGTAAAAGCCACCACACCAGGAAATAATTTTAGTTCAATGTGCTGACTACCTTCATGTTCAGAATAGAGTGACACACGTAGTATCTTCAACTTGTATAGATTCCTTCTAGTTTTATTCCGGATATTTCAACTTGAATCAAGTTTGACATGATATATAAATTTTGGAAGATGAGGGGAGTAGAGGAAAACCATGTGCACTGTCTACTACTAAGTACCTCTCTGCCCTTTGACCACATGAAATCTCAGATATGTCAAGAAATTTCATGTAAAAATGGATCTATAATACCTATATTATTGCTGCATTTCTCCAAGTTTTCATTAGACCAGGTCTATGGTTAATGGTTATGGTTAAGGCACACTTATGACCATGACTCCATGGTCACTGAAGGGAACGAGTGATATGATCTGTTAGCCTGAGTGACTGTACATTTGTAGAAGACACTGTTTTTACATGTTGAATGTTATAAAAGTAGTAGATTGGTTATTGTCATCCTGAACAGAGGTGAAGCATGGTACATATACGTATACTAGTGATGCTGTGATCATTTGGAACCTTTTTATTCTAACCAAGCAATGCCAACTTTCTTGCCAAGAACTCTATTCCTCATTATTGTATTGCACATGATGTAGGGAACAAATAGGGTTTCATGTTGACTATCTGCTGAATATATTTGCAAATGAGAATATTTCCCCCATTATTTTAAGGTGCCACAAAGCTTATAGTACACATACCTGCTTCAACAGTGTATTTTTTTGCTAAATAACACCAGGAGTGAGATTTTGTATTGCTGATGACTTTGTTTCCCAGCATGTTGTTTCTAACTGACTTCTACTTATAATTATTCTGTTTTTACAATCAGTCAAGTGAGGACTCTGTGAAGCAGGTATGTCAGAATTTTAGTATCTAACTGTGGTTAATTTTTGTCATGTAAACCTTGCAAGCTTGTGGCTATACAATTTTCATTGGATTTGTCTTACCGTCTCAGTTTTCATCGTTTTGTCAAATACATTGTTTTCCCAGCAAGTTTAAGTGTGAGTGCAGTGGTCATATTGTATTTGCTTTCCTATCATTGACATCACACCCACAGACAGCTAGTAGTGCCAAGAAGAGCACCTTTATTTGCAACATGTACATATGTATGTTTATTTAGTTTTTGTAGCATTATTTTCAAGAGATTCAGCTTAGTTAGAGATGAAGATAGACTGGAAAAATATCCAGTGTGGATATGGAGGTAGGAATGAAACAGGAAAAAATGCATCAGTTACCAACTCAGTAAATGATGGCCATTTCCCTTTTTTCAGTTCAGATGAAGGAAGGAAAGAGTATTATACTATACAGTGTCATTGTCCAGTGTGCCATCATGCATCCCAGAGTAGCTGATATGTCAGCCTTTGCAAATCCTGTTCATGTTTCATACTTGATGACAAGAAATAGAATATCCTGTCCCTTGTTGAGAACATAAGACAGTGCCATTCATAAACTATTCAAAACTAAATCCTCGGCGCATCTTGGACAGTAAGCTCCAGGTTTGTCTCAATTGGAAAGCTGTAAAACTAAATGGGGAATCCATCATCATACTGACTCTTCCTGGCCTCCCCTTTCAACAGGTTGATAAAGGGAATATTTCAGTCTTTCGTGGTGTAGATTTTGGTTGGTATCAATTTGCCAGCACAGCAAGAGCACCCTGCTGAATACAGAAATGCCCCCAGCCTCTTGTCTTCAAATAGAGCCTTAATGTTAACTTGCCAAGGAGGCACATTTGATACAAGCCAAGATCAATGTCGGATGGAGACATTCGGACAAATTCAATTTTTGCCTGGGAACTTTTCCAAATACAGTACATTCAGCTTGAGATGCTTGTTGATAAGGTAATACTGTTGTACTGTTGATAAGGTAATATGACCTTGTAGATATGTTAAGTCTGAGTACATTACATCAACTCCTTTGGAAAATTCAGAGCTGCTTTGTGCAAAAGACTGTCTTGGGCATAGATAACAGCAAAGAACATCCCATCTGCAAGCAGTGGTTTTAATGAGAAGGCATCTGGGAAGTACAAATGCATGTAGGTCAGGATGGATGGCAGCCAATGTCACAGTCAAGCTCAAGGCACTCTGCAGAAAAA
>NW_017803909.1:4414606-4424185 GCF_001625305.1 Branchiostoma belcheri | reverse complement strand
TAACTCTTTGTATTTTTTTCACCTTGGCAAGATATAGAATTAATGCAATTTAGTGGAAGGTGTTTATGTCCAGAGTTACAAGGAGAGATCTGTTGAACACGGGAGGAAACATATTTGTGCTACATACATCGTGGCGTGGGAATTGTTAAATAGGCCAGCCCATATATGGCGTCCCAGAGGGAAAGCCGACACTATGAAGGGGGCGGAACATCCCTTCTACAGACTGGGCTAGACACCCTGACGCCAGTGTCTGGGCGTCAAGAGACTGCCGCTGTCACTCACAGAAGGGCGGCAACACAAGTTGTAAAGAAGCCAAGGCCCCGCCCAGGCACGCCCCATTCTCCTGGGGGGGCCGCCACGTGCGTTACTTTGCTAAAAAAACATTTTTCACATTTGATCTGGCATTTTTGAACAAAGAAATGCAGTCACAATGCCGCTACGTTGTACTGAAAATTAGCGTAGCGGGGGGAAAATTGGCGTAGCGGGTCAACATTTTAGCGTCGCGGGCCCCGACGCTACTTAGCGCTAGCTAGAACCCTGTTTACATTGATATAACTATAATATGAAGTAACATACAACTAAAACAACAGTTGGATAGCTATTTCCTACTTTATTGGTTAGGATTTTTAATTGCATAATGCAAACTGTTGATTTTCAAAATAAAATAAAAAACGTTCATGCCCCGCATTCCAATGCTGGAGCAGAAAAGCTTGAAATACCTACCAAAACACTTGAATAAAGACATACTGTCAGTATGGAAATGCTCTGTGCAGGTGTTAATCAAATTAAATCCCAACAGCCAATCAGCAAGAAATGCTCTGTGCAGGTGGAAATGCTCTGTGCGGGTGTTAATCAAGTTAAATCCCAACAGCCAATCAGCAAGAAGTATAGAGGAAAGCTGCATGCCTATTGGTTGATGCCCTGCATTCCATTGTGATGACTCATGCCCAGACGTGGTAAACACGCACACTAACACAGTAATACATTTGCTATAACACAGCCAAAAAACTCAAATAAAACCATTCTAAAAGCCTGTATCACAAAAATTTAAAAAACGCCTAGGGGTATTTGCCCACTGTACCTCCATACCAAATTTCAGGACCTTAGGCCCTAAAATGAAGAAGCTGAATCCATTTAAAGATATGGCAGGAGGAGAAGGAGGAGAAGGAGAAGGAGGAGGAGAAGAAACATCAGAAAAAGCAATATGGGTTCACCACCACTTCGTGGTGTGGTGAACCCATAATGAAATCTTTGATGGAGAAACAACACTGAAATTCGAGCAAATCTTCAAGCTTATTAATAATAATATTCTTTAGATAAATATTTTGTTCAAAATCATTTCAAAGTAACGTAAAGAAGGGCACATACATAGAACAATGTTCTATTGTTAAGATTAAACAGTTGACTTACTTTGCACTTGCATACACCGCTGCAGCTGGAAACATTGGTTGTGAGATGTCAGCATCAGAAACTTTTGTCTGAAGCTCATCCTGATACCTTAAAGGAGGAATGGTGTCAGTGACTATCTTTGTGACAAAGTGAACACTGTAATGTTGATATAATATCATAGTAAAGAGCACACCATTTCAATTGTCCCTGTGTGTAAGTTTAAGATGCAAATATTGAAATAATCTGATAGCTTCTATAACATGGGATATTCAAAACTTGAGAGGTTGTCGGTAGAAAATGTGTGTCATTATGTGGAATACCTGTGTAAAATGTCCTTTGCTAATTCTGCTGCCCCGATACAGCCAAACTGAACACACAGGTCCTTCACGTTGGCCTTGGGCTGCACATCCAGCATCCGTCCCAGGGTCTGCAGCGCATTGCTGTAAACTTTCTTTGAGACACCTGACAGCCGTACTGCAACATCCTACCATAGTTATTAAAAAATTGAAATCAATCACATTGTAACACATTGGTGGGCATCACTACACTGACAGGGATAGGAAGGTAGTGTAAAGTGCCTTTCCTAAGGGCAAAACTTCAGTACATGATGAGTGACGAACCCAGGGCCTATTGGTTCAACGTCCAATGCTCTAACCGTTGTGCCACTTATGCCACTTGAGGTTTTGAACTGCTGATTAAAGCTTAATTTGTATGTAAATCATTGCGCATGTGTGTGTCTAAATTTCTGTCTCCAATATTGGGCCAAGTTGACCAGGGTGTTGGGCCAAGATGACCAGGGAGATGGGCAGAGTTTGTAATGGTCCGAGTCATCCGACATCCACTAGTATACTATATATTGATATGCTGTAGGGACATATTTCAGTGTTTATAAAAGAGTAAACGAACACAAGAAGAAAACTATACATTGTCATACACGACGTAAATCAATGTCTTCTAATGATCTGTCAGATCATGTAGGAAAAGGTGTGTACTTAAGGTGGTTTACAATGTATGCGATACAAACAAATAAACAACAATATATCTGTGCCAACCTTATTGACGGGCTGGTCCTGACAACTGGCTGCCAGCTCCAGACAGAGGACGGCCTTACATGACCCCTGGACCCCCAGAGATGACAGGTTAGTACACCTGGCATCACACATCCTCATCAACTCTAGAGCTTTCCTAGAACAAAAATGTTGAGGAGATTTAAGATTAATATTCTGACATGTAATATGATTTAGTACACAATACCTCTCAACTACATCATGGTACATGTTATTATTATTAACATTATGTGTTATAGTTGTGGTGTTTCTACAGTCTGGCTCATATGATAAATCAAGGACGTTATATCGAAGCTCCTTGGACAAATCAAGGACATTGGACAAATCAAGAGGTTTAAAATATAAACCTCCCTAGACACCCAGGAAACAAGAGGTTGAACGTGAAGCATACTTGATTGTGCTTGGCACAGAAATTCCAAGTTTTGGAGCAAGCTTCTTCACCACTTCCCCCTCCATAATGGTGTTGATCACTGTTTGAGGAAGACAACTAAACGTAAGAAGAGCTTTGGGTACAAATCTTCCGGCTACAAAGCACAACAACCGAACCACAAGTTGCAACTCTTGGAATCAGCTGATCTCGAGTTTCGCGGGAAAAATAATGCTGCATTGTGGGTAAGAAAGTTTGTAAATTTCCCAGAAATATTACCAAACGCTACATTTTCATGAGTTTATGGATAAACTATTGGAAATAAATATTTCTGAAAGAGCAAATGTGTTCAATTGGCCGATGAAATAAGTTTTAACAAGGTGAGCTTGACCCTAGTTTGCATATTTGAAAGCTTCGGTCTTACGACAAACAGCCAATGAGGTAGCTCGTTACTTTCCCTGCTGTGATGGCAGTCACGTGAGGAATCCAAGATGGTGAGTACACACTTGTGTATTTCCGGTTTTCGTGGCCTAAATTAGTGCTTAGAACCGCGAATAGAATGAAATTACGATATTTCAATCCTCATGAAGAAGTGCGGTCGTTATTAATGACTATGCTCCGGCGTATAGATGATTGCTAACAGAGACAGAACAGGCTTTGCGGAGCTTCCTACGGCCATGCCTCCCATAATCAAACATGGCCGGGTCCCATGATCAGATGGGATTCTGTCATACTCAACTGTGTACATTTGCCCTTTTCTGTTCCATACGTCGTCGATTCTTACACATAAGGTAGTTCTCAAGAAGGAATTCATAAATACTGGTGAATGCGGGAAGGGCCGCGATGCTTGTATGCCTTTTTGAAAGTTCCTACGATTTGCAAGCAGAAGTGATGTGAGGAGGGCAAAGGCCAACACCCCACCCCACCCCCTACTTTTCAGTATAGATTTTCATAACAACCAAATTATCAAGGAAATACGTAAATTAGCAGCAGATCTATTTAAATTTGGGCGATCAGCTGAACAGTCAGCCACTCCCTATTCATACTTTGGAAATATTTGCATTTCAATCTTATTAGATTTTCTACTACTACTAGTATATTGGTTTATGTCCATTTAGATTATGACAGGTGTTCTACAACTGTTGGGCATTGATTATGTTGCACATACACAAGACAAGAGTCACCTTTGTATCATGTGATTGTATTAACACTGTAGTACTAGTAGTATATTACCTAGTAGTAATTCTTACTGAGAGACGTGTTACGTACATCTGATCCACCATTGTGAATTCAGCTGGATAGCATTAACAATGAGGTAAAAGCCACCACACCAGGAAATAATTTTAGTTCCATGTGCTGATTACCTTCATGTTCAGAATAGAGTGACACACATAGTATCTTGTATAGATTCCTTCTAGTTTTATTCCGGATAGTGACTCAAGTTTGATATGATATATAAATTTGGGAAGATGAGGGGAGTAGAGGAAAACCACTGCATGCACTGTCTCTCAGCCCTTTGACCACTTGAAATCTTAGATGTGTCAAGTAATTTCATGTAAAGATGGATCCATAATACCTACTAGTATATTATTCCTGCATTACTCCAAGTTTTCATTAGACCAGGACCACCAGGTCTATGGTTATATGGTTAGCCACACTTATGTCCATGGTCACTGAAGGGAACGAGTGATATCTGTTAGCCTGAGTGACTGTACATTTGTAGAAGACACTGTTTTTACATGTTGAATGTTATAAAAGTAGTAGATTGGTTATTGTCATCCTGAACAGAGGGGAAGCATGATACATATACGTACGTAGTGATGCTGTGATCATTTTAAACCTTTTTATTCTAACAAAGCAATACCAACTTTCTTGCCAAGAACTCTATTCCTCATTATTGTATTGCACATGATATAGGGAACAAATAGGGTTTCATGTTGACTATCTGCTGAATATATTTGCCAATGAGGATTTTTCCCTGTTACCTTAAGGTGCCACAGAGCTTATTATAGTACACATACCTGCTTCAACAGTGTATTTTTTGCTTAAATACCAGGAGTGAGATTTTGTATTGCTGATGACTTTGTTTCCCAGCATGTTGTTTCTAACTGACTTCTACTTAATTATTCTGTTTTTACAATCAGTCAAGTGAGGACTCTGTGAAGCAGGTATGTCAGAATTTTAGTATCTAACTGTGGTTAATTTGTACATGTAAACCCTGCAAGCTTGTGGCTATACAATTTTCATTGGATTTGTCTTACCGTCTCAGTTTTCATCGTTTTGTCAAATACATTGTTTTCCCAGCAAGTTTAAGTGTGAGTGCAGTGGTCATATTGTATTTGCTTTCCTATCATTGACATCACACCCACAGACAGCTAGAAGTGCCAAGAAGAGCACCTTTATTTGCTACATGTACATATGTATGTTTATTTAGTTTTTGTAGCATTATTTTCAAGAGATGCAGCTTAGTTAGAGATGAAGATAGACTGGAAAAATATCCAGTGTGGATATGAAGGTAGGAATGAAACAGGAAAAAATGCATCAGTTACCAACTCAGTAAATGATGGTCATTTCCCTTTTTCAGTTCAGATGAAGGAAGGAAAGAGTATTATACTATACAGTGTCATTGTCCAGTGTGCCATCATGCATCCCAGAGTAGCTGATATGTCAGCCTTTGCAAATCCTGTTCATGTTTCATACTTGATGACAAGAAATAGAATATCCTGTCCCCTGTTGAGAACATAAGACAGTGCCATTCATAAACTATTCAAAACTAAATCCTCGGCGCATCTTGGACAGTAAGCTCCAGGTTTGTCTCAATTGGAAAGCTGTAAAACTAAATGGGGAATCCATCATCATGCCGACTCTTGCTGGCCTCCCCTTTCAACAGGTTGATAAAGGGAATATTTCAGTCTTTCGTGGTGTAGATTTTGGTTGGTATCAATTTGCCAGCACAGCAAGAGCACCCTGCTGAATACAGAAATGCCCCCAGCCTCTTGTCTTCAAATAGAGCCTTAATGTTAACTTGCCAAGGAGGCACATTTGATACAAGCCAAGATCAATGTCGGATGGAGACATTCGGACAAATTCAATTTTTGCCTGGGAACTTTTCCAAATACAGTACATTCAGCTTGAGATGCTTGTTGATAAGGTAATACTGTTGTACTGTTGATAAGGTAATATGCTTGACCCTGTAGATATGTTAAGTCTGAGTACATTACATCAACTCCTTTGGAAAATTCAGAGCTGCTTTGTGCAAAAGACTGTCTTGGGCATAGATAACAGCAAAGAACATCCCATCTGCAAGCAGTGGTTTTAATGAGAAGGCATCTGGGAAGTACAAATGCATGTAGGTCAGGATGGATGGCAGCCAATGTCACAGTCAACCTCAAGGCACTCTGCAGAAAAACAGCCTAATCATCCTTCTAGTATGCATAGGAGTTTCTCTTGTTATGTAGGCAGCTACAGCATACACTATAATATATAAGTGCAGTTCAATAAAGGTTTTCCCAGGCCCACTTATTAATCATACTGTTCACAGGAAGGTGAAATTTCACATGTGTAATAAATGCATATCTCTATGAGTCACATGCTTGTTTTCATCTCTGAACTTGAAAAGGTCATTTGTAATAAATCAAACCCTTCAGATGTCTAGATTTTATGGAGGACAATTTGTTAGAACATGTACAAGGATTTTCAAAAGATGTACAAGGATTTTCAAATATCCTAAATGCATGTACCATTAAGGCTTGTACGTTCTTTCATCTAGATATTTCATACACTTCTCATTCGTGTTGTTTATCATAGACCCCTCTTGAAATACTGGTAGGGCTCTGGAAAGCCCTTGTGATACGTATAATTTTATTCGTACTCATTGTCACCATTGTGTATCGATATGAATCAAATGGTGCTACAAGTATTGTCACCTCATCAAAAAATGACAATGCTATAACCTATTTCAGAGAAAAGCCAAATGCAAATCACATCAGAATATTGGTGTCAATGTCAACTTGTAATCTAGTAGCTGAAAGTCCCTTTGTTGTATTTTTCATTACAGTACCCATAGTAGATTGGTAAAGTGATTGTTGAATTGTGTGTTCCATGTATGCCATTCCATCAGAGTGGGAGCAGATGCCAGAAGGCAAATTTAATTTCTACATGCTTTTAGCCTGTCTAGGTGATGGTATAAGTTAGTCCAGTGTTGTCAGAAATATGATTAGTCTAATGCAGTAGGGCTGCTGACATACAGTTGTTGGGACCGGTTCCTTTTACATCGTCAGAAGAACTGTGTGTTTGTGAAAAATTGATGATAAGGACAGCAACATGGATACACACTATGTCTGTGTCCTTAGGGTAAAGGGAATTCAAAGGTGAAGCGATTTCTGGAAACAGGTCAAACAAAGGATGGCCCTGGGGCTTAACTTACACGGATTGGAAGGGAAGATAAACAACAGGATGGGTTTGGTTATATGTTATGAAGTATGAATCGTTAATGAAAATTACCAAAGCTGATGAGTCTCCATTCTTGCTATATATCACCATATGAAGAATGGTAAAGAGTTTCTGATCAAATGAAATTGAATCTATGTACATAGCGGCCAAGGCAGGAGTCTATGACATTATACAATGTATGATACATCATAATACATTACAGCTCCCTTCAATCAGAATAAACTAGATGATATACTGCATACTAGAAACAGATGCATGAGTTGGTTTTGCCGTGCATAGATCTGAAACAAATCTCATATCTTCCTGAGCTTGTGATCTGAGGTAATGCCACACATGTTACTGTACATGTACATATACAAATGTATGTTATATTCATAAGGTACTGCATCATCAGGATATATTGAATATGGTATGCAGACTCTGTCTACCAGAGCTTTCTTTAATACTGATTCATGAAGCAAGCAGTCTTTTAATATGCATTGAAATTTTGATTTTAGAGGATCTAAATATCTGAGGTGCTGTTGTGAATATACACGAAGAAAGTGTTATGGCTGTAGGCTAGCATATTTCTGACTTACAATGTAACTAAATAGGCTGTCACAAAACATGACAAGAAATAAAGGGTTAGGCATCAGAACTACCTTGTTAAGAAGTACACTGTAACTGAGTATATAGTACATGTATTACAGTATATGAAAGTAATCTTGTTACTCCACAGTCTTAGCAACTTTCCTTATCCAGACATGGCAACCATACATGTACATTACTACTAATGGGATCTCTGATTTAGCAGGATTTTTCCTGTAGAACTTGAAGAACTAAGAAAATAAGCCTTGTGAGGTGCATCTATTTCTAACTATGGTTACTGTGTATCTGACTGATGACCGTACCATGTGTTCCAGCCGCAGACACAGCTGTCTCCCCAGGAGGAGCAGGAGAAACTCCTGGATGAGGCCCTCCAGGTGGTCAAGGTGCAGTCCTTCCAGATGAAAAGATGTCTGGTGAGATACCCCTTCTTTACAAACTGTACATACTAGTAAGACATACCTGGATGTGGATATACAGTCAAACCTGTACTAGCGGTCACCTTTGTATAGTGGTCACTCGGCCATAGCGGTCAGTTTTTGCCGGTCCCTTGAATTTTTCCCATTGACGTAAGCATTAAGAATCGTGTCTATAGCGGTCACTGTTCAACGCGGTCAGCGGTCACCCCATTCCGGTCCCGCCGGCATGTCAACACCGCCGATAGCGGTCGCGGCTGGCCGTAACCCGCTAAGCACCACGGCCGTAACACCACCCCACCTCGGGCTACGACCGTTATGAGCCTTGTGATAATTTTCCGATCGCTACATTACTAAAATGTAAACTGAAAATTAAACTCCATATGTGTATGAAATAAAGGAAAACTGGCTTTTGACACGAAGTTTCTGCGGTCGCGGGTGTCTTTGATATCTGCGTTTTCCCCAACACCAGTGCCGTGCGTGCCGCATGGAGCTTTCAATGGACTCGGCCGCTCGGCGAAGATTACGGCAATTATCTTTACAAAAAAACTTAAGAATATCCATATTTGGTTTCTCGATTCCTTGAAATGCGTAGATATGTGCATAGCTTCCGTTTTTCATGAGCATAATTCAAGAAATTTGGCTCGAAAATGCGTTTCGTATTTTTCCAAGATGGCGCATGTGTTAGCTGCAGAGGGAGGTCAATAGGGGTCATCGGAAGACTACACTGTTATGGAGGTAGATACACCGAGTTTTATTTAACTTTATTAGCGTCAAATGATGTAATTATATTATGAAAACATTTGAAATACATTACTAAAAGTAATTTTAGATGTAAATTTAACACTGTAGTGGATATTTTAGAAAAGATATTAGTCTGAAAGGAGAAAATTTTCTGTTGACTACCACATTGGCATAATGGTAGAGGCAGACAACCCACGCGGGGAGAAACCCAAGCCGTAAACAAAGGAGAGTTTTCGCTAAGTTTTCATGTTCAAAAACGACCAAAAACGGAAAGTAACTGGCAACTGACGAACAATTATTTTGCTGTTAACTAAATAGACAGTATCTTGGTACAAAATAACTTATTTACGTGGTTGGAATTCGCTGTGGCGTATGTCGGTCGCGCGAAGCAAGTGTTCACCAAAGAGCAAAAACATGGCGATGTCGTTCTTCCACTTTTCGACTAACAACAACAACAAGTACCAGTAACGTGGCGATTGCGGAGAAACGATGGCGAAAGCGGAAAGACGGACACCGAACTTATTCCAAAAGGTGGAAGTGATCCGACTGGCAGAGAGAG
>NW_017803909.1:4411934-4414586 GCF_001625305.1 Branchiostoma belcheri | reverse complement strand
AGGATCTAAATATCTGAGGTGCTGTTGTGAATATACATGAAGAAAGTGTTATGGCTGTAGGCTAGCATATTTCTGACTTACAATGTAACTAAATAGGCTGTCACAAAACATGACAAGAAATAAAGGGTTAGGCATCAGAACTACCTTGTTAAGAAGTACACTGTAACTGAGTATATAGTACATGTATTACAGTATATGAAAGTAATCTTGTTACTCCACAGTCTTAGCAACTTTCCTTATCCAGACATGGCAACCATACATGTACATTACTACTAATGGGATCTCTGATTTAGCAGGATTTTTCCTGTAGAACTTGAAGAACTAAGAAAATAAGCCTTGTGAGGTGCACCTATTTCTAACTATGAAACCTGTGGTTACTGTGTATCTGACTGATGACCGTACCGTGTGTTCCAGCCGCAGACACAGCTGTCTCCCCAGGAGGAGCAGGAGAAACTCCTGGATGAGGCCCTCCAGGTGGTCAAGGTGCAGTCCTTCCAGATGAAAAGATGTCTGGTGAGATACCCCTTCTTTACAAACTGTACATACTAGTAAGATGTACCTGGATATACATATCTTCTACTACTAGAAAAGTATTTGTTAGATAAGTATTTTATCATATCATGAATGAATAGAAACAGGACTAAACTTTTCATCAGTCAAAGTTTGCTTACTATATATTATGTGTATGTATTTATTTGTTATTGGTTTGGCTGTTCAACGATCACAGCCATGCAGCCCAACTAGCCAGTAGTAGTGTTACAAAGGGGCTTGCCCTGCTGACAAGACATGACAAAACATTATGGCAACATACAATGTATAAGGTGGCTTAACAATCTACAAAACTATGTAAATAAAAACTTAATACATATACAAAGGAACTTGATCTATGAAGGATATATATATATTATGTGTAAACTCTTAAGTATCCTGGATATCCTCTTCTATCTGGTATTGATTACATGTATATCAGTAGGTATTAGTGCTGTGTACCAGTTCGCTGGACTGGTTCTGGACTTGTAAAAATGTTTAGGTGCAAGTAAAAAAACCTGAATGTTGGGAACCAGTTCAGGACCTACAAAAAACAAAATCATGTCACATTCCCTTTTTTGTTCTAAACCACCTGATTGAAGCCTTTATTTTAAGCCAAATTTTTTACTGCAAAGTGAAGAAAATATTGCCAATGGGTGTTGTCATATGTCAGCCTCCACAATTATGTGGCCATTGTTTCACCCAGACGTGTTGTGCAAACAATACATCTTGATATATTGCTTCTAAACCTTGGTGCATTGCCTACTACAAAATGTTTGCAAACTTGCTATTTTGTATATACCATGGGTCTAGGACAGGTCTTAAGTCCGGACCTGAACCTGTAAACCTATGGACTTGAATCCGGACCTGACCCTTAACATGAGTTTAGGTACACAGCACTAGTAGGCATTATTATTTGCTATATTCTGTTCTGGACATGACTGCATGACTGTTTTTCTATGTGGAAAGCAGTGTCCACTATTGCTTTCACTGACTGTTCAAGAAGTTAGTCCAGAGCGACATATTGACATGCGAGATAAAATGTACAGGACAAGGTCCTAAGCCTGGATCAAGCATATTGAGCTAATGTAACAGATAGAACTTGTCCCCTGCATGTCTGTACAGGACAAGACCAAGTTGATGGATGGGCTGAAGCACGCCTCCAACATGCTGAGTGAGCTCAGGACATCCATGCTGACTCCCAAGAGTTACTACGAGCTGTGTATCCTTCATTACAACCTTTGGTGTGCCGTGGGCCACAAACAGTTGTTACCTATGTAGCATTGGTGAAATGCTTTGGGGACATTCAAGGAGGATTACAAGTATTCTTTGCTCCAAGCTCAATCTCATACAGTATACTGTTTTGATATTGAAATTCTGTATGCATTTCAGTACAGAAGTGTTTCAACTGGGAGATTAAAACCTGTTTTCCTGTTCTACTGCAAAATTAAGTCTCTTCCAGTATACATTTTCTTCAGTAGTTGTTCAGAAAACAATGGAGCACCTTTTAAAAGTACCTGTGTGCCTGTTTATCATCCACTCATCCTGAATGGCAACTTGAGTATTTAAGTAAGGAAAAAGTATCTCCTTGACTTGATGCTGAACAGACATGGCGATCTCTGACGAGCTGCGCCACCTCGAGATCTACCTGTGTGACGAGTTCCAGAAGGGCAGGAAGGTGGCGGACCTGTACGAGCTGGTACAGTACGCAGGAAACATCATCCCCAGATTGTGAGTGGACGGGTGGGAGGGGAGTTCGTATTCCCACTCCTTGTTAGAATTACTTGTAACTAGAAAAGTAACATTTACAAAGCAATGTTTACCTTCGCATATGGTCTTCTTTGTTAATTCTTACTCAAACATATTAACATACATGTATATGGTGACAGGAGTATAAATCCCTCCTACTATAAAATTGCAACATTATGTAACCCAACACCAGTTACCATGGTGAGAGACAGTCTGGTTCAGTCAGGTCAGAGGTCACATTGGAGAAGAAGAAGAAGAAACATAGCAAAAAACAATATGTTTTCCTTTGGTTAAGATAAAGATGTCATAAGAAAATTGCCAGAACCAACAAGAACTAAATGTAGTTTGTGTTTTAGCATGTAACCTGAATAGATC
>NW_017803909.1:4408679-4411914 GCF_001625305.1 Branchiostoma belcheri | reverse complement strand
TCAAATGATGTAATTATATTATGAAAACATTTGAAATACATTACTAAAAGTAATTTTAGATGTAAATTTAACACTGTAGTGGATATTTTAGAAAAGATATTAGTCTGAAAGGAGAAAATTTTCTGTTGACTACCACATTGGCATAATGGTAGAGGCAGACAACCCACGCGGGGAGAAACCCAAGCCGTAAACAAAGGAGAGTTTTCGCTAAGTTTTCATGTTCAAAAACGACCAAAAACGGAAAGTAACTGGCAACTGACGAACAATTATTTTGCTGTTAACTAAATAGACAGTATCTTGGTACAAAATAACTTATTTACGTGGTTGGAATTCGCTGTGGCGTATGTCGGTCGCGCGAAGCAAGTGTTCACCAAAGAGCAAAAACATGGCGATGTCGTTCTTCCACTTTTCGACTAACAACAACAACAAGTACCAGTAACGTGGCGATTGCGGAGAAACGATGGCGAAAGCGGAAAGACGGACACCGAACTTATTCCAAAAGGTGGAAGTGATCCGACTGGCAGAGAGAGTGAGAAGAAATCGTCGAAAGCTGAGCTTAGATTAAATGATTTTGCAGTCGATAGAAATTTGTTTGGAGTTGAAAGTTTGTTGCTTGATTTGCTTTCTTTTCTTTAGCCACATGTAGTACTAGTAATAGTAGTATGTACACAAGAACAGTAAATGACAACCAGTGATTTTGTATGTTTTAAATTATGTGAATGGTTTCATTGTCCCAGAATAGATGAACTGAATATGTTGAGTGTATGTATCTTTGATGTCAAGTTAATGTTTCCATGCAATATTTCTGTATTTCTTTTTTTTCAAGCAAGTACAAAATAAAGTACAACTAAAGCAAAAGAACAACAAATTATTGAACTAAGACATGTACATATAAAAGGGGTGTACCTTTGCAAATGTATGTATTCATATGTTTCAGAATAAAGACATCACTGTTGGTACTCAAAGCATGTGTCCCTTTTTTTGGGGGGGGGGGGTTCGAACTAACCGGCTGTTTCTCTATAGTGGTCACCTGGCCATAGTGGTCAAATTTGGCCAGTCCCTTGAGTGACCACTATAGGCAGGTTTGACTGTACATATCTTCTACTACTAGAAAAGTATTTGTTAGATAAGTATTTTCTTATATCATGAATGAATAGAAACAGGACTAAACTTTTCATCAGTCAAAGTTTGCTTGTTTAACCTATACTATATATTATGTGTATGTATTTATTTTTTATTGGTTTGGCTGTTCAACGATCACAGCCATGCAGCCCAACTAGCCAGTAGTAGTGTTACAAAGGGGCTTGCCCTGCTGACAAGACATGACAAAACATTATGGCAACATACAATGTATAAGGTGGCTTAACAATCTATAAAACTATGACATTATTCTATGTAAATAAAAACTTTATACATATACATTGGAACTTAATCTATGAAAGATATATATATTATGTGTAAACTCTTAAGTATCCTGGATATCCTCTTCTATCTGGTAGTGAAATTACATGTACATCAGTGGGTATTATTGCTGTGTACCGGTTTGCTGGACCGGTTCCGGACTATGTTTAGGTTCAGGTAAAAAAAAACCTGAACGTTGGGAACCAGTTCCAGACTTACAAAAAAATAAATCATGTCACATTCCCTTTTCGTTCCAAACCACCTAAAGCTATCTGTTGATCAAACAATTTTCTCTGCAAAGTGAAAAAAACATTGCCAATGCACATTGTGGTCATGTGTCAGCCTCCACAATTATGTGGCCATTGTTTCACCCAGACGTGTTGTGCAAACAATACATCTTGATATATTGCTTCTAAACCGTGGTGCATTGCCCACTATAAAATGTTTGCCAACATGCAATTTTGTATATGCCATGGGTCTAGGACAGGTCTTAAGTCCGGACCTGAACTTGAATCCGGACCTGAACCTTAACATGAGTTTAGGTACACAGCACTAGTAGGCATTGTCATTTGCTATATTCTGTTCTGGACATGACTGCATGACTGTTTTTCTATGTGTAAAGCAGAGTCCACTGTTACCTTCACTGACTGTGCAAGATGTTAGTCCAGAGCGATATATTGCCATGTAAGATAAAATGTACATGACAAGGTCCTAAGCCTGGATGAAGCAATTGAGCTGATATAACAGAACAATGTCCCCTGCATGTCTGTACAGGACAAGACCAAGTTGATGGATGGGCTGAAGCACGCCTCCAACATGCTGAGTGAGCTCAGGACATCCATGCTGACTCCCAAGAGTTATTACGAGCTGTGTATCCTTCATTACAACCTTTGGTGTGCCGTGGGGCTCAAACAGTTGTCACTAATGCAGCATTGGTGAAATGCTTTGGGGACATTCAAGGTGGATTACAAGTATTCATTGCTCCAAGCTAAATCTCTTACAGTATACTGTTTTCATATTGAAGTTCTGTATACCGTCCAGTAAGAATTGTCTCAACACAGAAAAAGCCTGCTTTCGACTTCTACTGCAAATTTAAGTCTCCTCTGAAATAAATGAATTTCCAGTGTATTTATTTTTATCTGCCACTGTCAAGTGGTCTTCAGTACATGTAGTTGTTCAGAAAACAATGGACTATATTTTAAAAGTACCTGTGTGCCTGTTTCTCATCCACTCATCCTGAATGGCAACTTGAGTATTTAAGTAAGGAAAAAGTATCTCCTTGACTTGATGCTGAACAGACATGGCGATCTCTGATGAGCTGCGCCACCTGGAAATCTACCTGTGTGATGAGTTCCAGAAGGGCAGGAAGGTGGCGGACCTGTACGAGCTGGTGCAGTACGCAGGAAACATCATCCCCAGATTGTGAGTGGACGGGTGGGAGGGGAGTTCGTATTCCCACTCCTTGTTAGAATTACTTGTAACTAGAAAAGTAACATTTGCAAAGCAATGTTTACCTTCGCATATGGTCTTCTTTGTTAATTCTTACTCAAACACATTCACATACATGTATATGGTGACAGGAGTATAAATCCCTCCTACTATAAAATTGCAACATTATGTAACCCAACACCAGTTACCATGGTGAGAGACAGTCTGGTTCAGTCAGGTCAGAGGTCACATTGGAGAAGAAGAAGAAGAAACATAGCAAAACAATATGTTTCCTTTGGTTAAGATAAAGATGTCATAAGAAAATTGCCAGAACCAACAAGAACTAAATGTAGTTTTGTGTTTTAGCGTGTAACCTGAATAGATCATTATTTCATATTAGATTAAA
>NW_017803909.1:4393349-4408659 GCF_001625305.1 Branchiostoma belcheri | reverse complement strand
TAGATTAAATATTTCTATCTGCCTTTCAAACAATCCTGGTTGTGTAATAAATGCATGCATATGTTTCCCTGGTACCCCTGTAGATATCATCTTGTTAGATTAGATTGATATGAATTTTATTATTCATATTCTGCACCAGAGCTCACAATGCTTAGCTCACAGTGCCCTGCTGAGTTCAGGTATTCAGTCAGGATTTCAAAGGATATTGTCGCTGTAGATGTTTGCTTTTTCATTATACCTGTTGCTTCAGGCACTTGTAGAAAGCTTTCAAGGATAGATGACTGGAAGAAATCTCATTAAATCTGGGACTGCCCACTGTGGTCTCATCTTGCCAACTAATCAGGTAGTTTCTGGAAATAAGCAGACCATTTGTCCTGGTCAGCCGTCTGCGAGTGTTTGGCCATCCCTGGCTGATTTGGCAGCCCAGGGGAGTGTGAAATGGTCTCATTACTTCTGTGTTAGACCTCGCTCATTTGCACATTGGAGAACATTCTGGTGCTGGCGTTCAGATGTGCTTCTCATGTTGATGGGAGTCGCTGTGAAGACGCCGGCTTTAGACACTTATCCCACGTACCCTATAATCCATTCAGATGGGCTCAAATGGATCAAATGTTCTCTTTTTTTTGCCAAGGATTGATTTGAAACCATTAGGGGTACTGTTTAATGCACAGACTCAGACTAGTATCAAAGTAAACCAAAAGGTAACAGGATATGTAACCAACCACATTCATGTCTTCAAGACAATTAATTTGATACAAAAGTCTGCATAGCTAGGTTTTGTAGTTGGTATACATGCACATTTAGTCTACATTTTCTACACTTAGTATTCCACGCTATATTGGACCGTTGAAGGGTTTTCTTCTAGATAAATGCAACAGATGGGCAAAGTACAAGTCAACATTCTCAGAATGTTCTGATGTAATATGGTGTTGTAAAGGGTAGGAGGGAAGAAGGTCACTAAAAGCATGTTGTTGGTGACCTCTGTGTCTGTTAGAACCAGTATTTGATGATTGTAATGCTGCATCACCACCCACACAGTTGTATCATGTTGATGACTTATAGTACAGCTATCCCATCATGTGGGCTGTCTGAGAGATGGTTTGTAATTTTACATCTCTCATACTGTGACTCTGATCTAGGGCAACTGCAATAATTCATGATCAGGTCTTCATTTGAACCTGCAACACTGGCTTTTATAACCCTTGATTTGATGCAATGCTGCTGTAAAAGTTTACTGTTTCTTGCATTAGACAGGTAGTTTCATGTTAGTAGAAAAGATTTTGCCAGGCCATAGCCTTTTAGAAAAAAAGAACCTTTTACTTGCACCATTTCTTTTATACTTCTTTATTTCTCCTTGGTGCATAAAAATTGTGTTGTACATCAACGGAGGCCTCTACAGAATAGCAATGATGTACGTTAGCATTTCAAATTAAGAAATTGTTTAAGCCCTGTCTGGGAGAAGGCAAAGCTAAAGCTTATTCCTGTCACCTCTTCCCTCATCCTGAGCCCTGTGATGTACACTACAGGACGTCCTCTATCATTACGTACAGCACACAGCTTCTTGCCTAATTACCTAGTGTGGCTTCTAATTTGTGAGTGTGCGTGGGCTTTAACAGTTATTACTGCTGTTTGCCTAGGCACTTATTCATGATGCTATGTTTTTTTAAGCCAACGACTCTTTGAAAGTTTGATGTACAGGGAAAAACGTAATACTTTTATGTTAAAGTGACATGTTTTGCAGTACTATGATGCTTTCATGCAGTCTTGTAGGAAAGCTCGGCTGTTACATTTGAAAAAAGGGAGGCAGTAAAATATTCTTCCCTTACTTTCACTTACGTTCACAATTCAGACCACCTCTCTGCCTGACAGTTCGATGTTTTCATCACCATTTATGCTTTTTTTTCACATCCCATAATCCAGACCACCTCAATTAGCCAACTTTGTGGAAAATGATAGTTGCCACAGAGTAAAGAGACTCGTTTTACACAACCAAGTCTTTTATTCAGCCAACGTTTCTGTGACCGTCTGTCACCTTTATCAGGGAAATTCTGACTGGTTCACATTGCACTGCAGCACAGGTGTCAATGCTATAGATAGATAACTGACCACAATTATGTATATATCCAACTCCTGTTCGTTTGTGACCGCATTGTAGATACAATTCCCTGTAACTACGCATATGTGTAGATATGTAAATATTTTACGTTTGGGAATGCATCTATAGCAGCGACACCTGTGCTGCAGTGCAATGTGAACCAGTCAGAATTGCCCTGAGGAAGGTGACAGTCACCAGTGACTTACCAACCTGATGAAATTATTCACGGAAGATAGCTTCCATTATTTAATAAAAATATGCCTTTTTGTTTGGCAGATATCTCCTGATCACGGTGGGAGTGGTGTACATCAAGTCTAACGAGAGCTGTCGTAAGGACATCCTGAAGGACCTGGTGGAGATGTGCCGTGGCGTGCAGCACCCCCTGCGCGGCCTGTTCCTCAGGAACTACCTCCTGCAAATGACCAGGAACAGCCTCCCCGACTGCCCACCAAACGAGGACCCGTGAGTCAGCTGCACTGTGTTTGTGATTTAAACCTCTTATCAAAGTGATAACTATTTAGAGAAGGGTTTTATTTATCAGAGTGATAACTAGAAGGGTTCATTTATCAAAGTGATAACTGGCTATAGAAGGGTCCTATTTATCAGAGTGATAACTAGAAGGGTTGTATTTATCAGAGTGATAAGTAGAAGGTTGTATTTATCAAACTCATAACTAGTCACAGAAGGGTTCTATTTCTCAGAGTGATAACTAGAAGGGTTCTATTTATCAAAGTGATAACTTTGTCTTAAGAATTGAAAGAATTGAACTAAAATGACAGGGAGCAGGTAATTTTTTCTAACTTACTGCCCTGTAAAGACATACATTTATTGCTATATCGGTACTGTAACTATAAGATGTGTTGTTCCCCAGGGAGCCTGTGAAGGAAGGGGAGGTGGAGATCAGAAGTGGGGACATCAAGGACTCCATCGACTTCATCCTGCTGAACTTTGCTGAGATGAACAAGCTGTGGGTACGCATGCAGCACCAGGGCCACACCCGCGACCGCGAGAAGAGAGAGAAGGAGCGTCAGGAGCTGCGCATCCTGGTGGGAACTAACCTGGTCCGCCTGTCTCAGCTGGAGGAGGTCAACATACAGAGATACCAGAAGGTACCCACATGGTGGAATGAATCAGCTAGGAGACCAGGGCTCTAGCCAGCAAGTGTCAATTGCAGTAACTGTGGTGTTGTGTGGCATAGCGGTAGCGTGTTCGGCACGGAACTAAGAGGTCCCGGGTTCGAACTCTACTTTGTCACTCGATCTTGTGCCCTTGGGAAAGGCACCTTACATGACTTTCCTCACTTCACTCAGGTGAAAATGAGTATGCCAGAATGATCATTATCATGATCATGGGCATTAAAAAGAAAGAAAACCAAAACTTTGTGAAACATTTTTAGACAAATGTATCAACCTTGACGGACAAAGTTGACAAAAATCTGGGTAAAAATACAAAAATATCCAAAGGACCACCAACAACCACTCACAACCCCATGATTTCCCTCTCAAAATGTGGGAAATTGCAGTTTTGAAGACTTGAAAAGCCAGAATTTGCCCCCGGACACTCTAGATTGCGAGCACTCTCCTCCCAGGTCCGATCATGAACCTAGTCTGACAGAAAAAAATTTGAGCTGGCTAGAGCCCTTTAGGAGACACATTATAGCAGATTGTATCCAGCATTGTCATTCAATAGTAA
Organism: Branchiostoma belcheri; assembly: GCF_001625305.1. Taxonomy (NCBI): domain Eukaryota; kingdom Metazoa; phylum Chordata; class Leptocardii; order Amphioxiformes; family Branchiostomatidae; genus Branchiostoma; species Branchiostoma belcheri. The sequence continues at coordinate 4,404,872 of NW_017803909.1, read as the reverse complement.
ACTTGACCTTCAAAGTGCAAAGGAAAACTAAGTATGCAGTGTAGCTTAGTGCCATGCATTGCTAGATGGGGAAGGCAATGTGATGTCACACTGCTGTATGGTATATGGTACTATTATCAAGGTACATACAGCATGGACTACCTTTTTATCACATCTTATGTATCTTGTCTTGTCTTGTCTCTGCAGCTGGTGCTACCAGGTATCCTGGAACAGGTGGTCAGCTGTAAGGATGCCATCGCACAGGAGTACCTCATGGAGTGTATTATACAGGTGTTCCCTGATGAGTTCCACCTGCAGACCCTCAACCCTTTCCTGCGCTCCTGTGCTGAGCTGCACGCCAGTGTCAATGTCAAGAACATCATCATAGCTCTTGTGGACAGGTGAGGCAGTCAAAACAAGATCTAACATATACATACACTGAACATACCAACTTTGACACTTGCTGTAGTTTCATTACCTTCTGTAAGCTATTTGTAGAGATAATCAATAATATATGTTAAGTTGGAACATAACTCTGCATGTCAATGTAACTACAAAAATATAACAACAACCAATTACATTCCTTCAGGTACCAGAGTTATCAACCAAGATTTAAGGTGTTCAAAAACTCATTCTTTCCTACCACTATCGCTGTCACCAAGTACAGTAGGAGCATTATCATTAGACAGCTTGAAGCAATGTTTAGAGTTTAGATGTTCAAGGGTTAGGTGTAACAAGTCGTGTTATACCGGCTATACAGATACAGATACAGTAACAGTGATATGTGGATGTTTTGTGAGAGGGTGATGTGAATGTTGGTGTTCCAGGTTGGCCCTGTTTGCACACAGAGATGACGGCCCAGGCATCCCCAATGACATCCAGCTGTTTGACATCTTCTCACAGCAGGTTGCAACTGTCACACAGGTAGGAATAAACAATTTGGAATCTTAAAAACATTTTGTCTTTGCTGTTACAGTTCTGAAAAAAGTAGGGTTGGTAGGTAGGGATTTTTTAATTTTTTTTTTACTTTGGCAATCTCTAGTGATCCAACTCATAGAAGAGAGTTTAACAAAGTAAAACTTGCATGAGGACACTTATACTTTCAATGTCAATGTTGGAAAACCAATTGTACAATGTTTCATCACTCAGGTGTCAGATTATGGAGCTAGAAAAAGTTTATAAGCTCGAAAAATTTATGTCCCTTGCAGGGGTCCACCCAAAAAAAGGCTAGGGTCTGCAGTTTTTTGTAGGGTCGGTCGTCAGGAAACATGAAACACAACATTTTTTTCCTGGGCCTTATACCTGTAGCGGTGTTGTTGAAAGAACCACTGGAAAGGAGGCTGGTAGTAACAGTTTGGTGACATGTATGTGTTCCCGTAATGTACACAGGCACGACAAGATATGCCAACAGAAGACATCGTGTCCCTCCAAGTGTCGCTCATCAACCTGGCTCTGAAGTGTTACCCTGAGAAGATCCAGTATGTAGACAAGGTGCTGGAGACTACCGTGGAGATCTTCAACAAGCTCAACTTGGAACAGTGAGTACCACTTTTCTCTCTTCAGATGTTTGCTAAAGGCAACAGAATTCGGCATACCTCTGTGATGTACCTTGAAGTAAGTTCAAAATATTTCGTTCTGGATAGATTGTACAGTTAATGTATCAGCTGTCTTGAAGCATGACTAGAAAAGGACATATCAACATCATTAGAAGAACATTCAGAAAGAGATACACTTTTCATAGTGAGATAAAATTCAGCTGGAAACAAGTTATAGAGGAAGAAAAGTCCTAGTATGATAATTTTCTGATGCCACTATTTGATCATATGGATATCAAGAAATTTGTCACAGTTTTAATAGATGTCATGTTGTGGCTGTTATTGTGCTTCAGTGTGCAGCTTAAGTACATGTAGAACTGCTACTGTAAGTTTGGTTATTGTTGCCACTTGTTTCCTCCTGTACTGGAGAAGTGTTTGTTGCCGTCAGTGTGAATCACTTGTGTTGTTTCTGCTTCCCTCCCTGCCGTCTCTTCTTGCTCTTCGCGACCTCTCACCCTCCTGTCAAGATTGTAAGTTGGACTTTTTCCTTCCTCTCAAAACTTCTCTGCTTGCTTTGGGCACCTCTTCTACTGATACTGTTGTTCATACATCTACCATGCAACATGCCTTTCCACACTTTGAGGCACTTCTTTCAAAATGCCCTTTGATTTTTTAATTCTTGGATAAAGAAATAGATTGAAAAAAGTCATAGTCATTTGGTTAGTTGTTATGAAGAAAAAGAGAAGTTAGTAATTTACCTCTGTACTAAAGTATCATCATCCATGCACATTTCTTTAATGCTAACAATTTTAACAAAATGCTCTCCATTTCTTCAGTTGATACTTACAGTGATTAAGACCTTCCATTGCAAGTTACTGTCTTGACATGTCCCTACATGTGCATGCATGTCATCCATCTAATTACCAAAAGCTAACACTTTTCCCATGTTTATGTTATGTTGTCCTACCTTCATGTTGCTGCAACTTTCTACCACTCTTTGCATCTGTTCTGTTCTATTCCAAGAGAAGGTATTACCATGGTACCTAGTTCAACAGTGCACATATAAAAGTGTCCCACTGTATTATCTATAGCCTAGAGAACAGCAGTGCCGTATCCAAAGAACTGTCGCGCCTGCTGAAGATTCCGATCGACTCATACAACAACGTGCTGACCGTGCTGGAGCTCAAGCACTTTGCCCCGCTCTTCGAATACTTCGACTATGACTCCAGGAAGAACATGAGCATCTACGTGGTCAACAACTGTCTGGAGCACGGCACAGAGATCCCCATGGCTGAGCAGGTAAGTCATTGGAATTTGACTGTGCTGCCTGTAAAGTTTCTCGACTGAGTTGGATGTTCAGGCAGAAAACAGCCTGCTAGTATTCTGACAATATCTCCTGATCATTGCTACATACTGTACCTTCTTAACTGAAAGTGCAGCATGCTCTGTAAGGCTAAGATTGAGAAATGCACTGACCGAAGGCATGAGAACAGTAGACTAAACACTAGGAGTAGGACTACAATAGGTTGACTGGATAGGGTTGGATACCGTGTAAACCTTATGAAATACATTGTAAAGATTGCCAACATTGGAATGAATTGGGACTTATCCCAAATTTTCAGCTGACTCCTTCAACCTTGTTCACGGAATGGACTCTTGGAATGTGACGTCAGAGACACGTGACCGTAGTAGCGGGTCATTCATTCCAGATAACTTGTGTCGCCCCCCGTCTATGTTTAGTCTTTATTTCATAATGACTTGTACCACCACAGATGAACTTTCATGCTATTATACTAACCTTGACAATGTACCTGTCTCCTGTCCCAGACGGACCAGATCCTGCAGCTGGTGTCGTCGCTGGTTCAGGACCAGGCCGACCAGCCCCAGGAGGAGCCTGATCCTGAGGACTTCTCTGAGGAACAGAACCTGATGGGACGCTTCATGTCTCTCCTCAACTCAGACAACCCCGACCAGCAGTACATGGTCAGACTCCTTCACAACACAGTAGATAGCTAGCCTTTGAGGAACAGAGATCATGTTGTATCAAATGAGTGTGTGTTTCCTGTTTAAGTCCCATCCTTAGTAGAGCAACAACCTTCTCTGTGTGAATGTGTGACTCTCTTCTTTCTACAGATTCTGAACTCAGCCAGAAAACACTTTGGTAATGGTGGCAACAAGAGGATAAAGTTCACCCTGCCTCCCCTGGTGTTCTCTGCCTTTAGACTGGCCTTCAGATACAAGGAGATGTCTGAGGAGGTAAGTGAACAGTACCCCTTGACCTGAACCAGACGTCTGTCACCATGGTAACTGGTGTTGAGTTACATCATTTTGCAATTTTATAGCAGGAGGGATTTAGACTCCTGTCACCATATATATGAATTTGCTTGAGTAAAAATTACCAGAGCAGACCATATGCGAACTTTGAGGTAAACATTATGCATTTGCTTTGCAAATGTTACCTTTCTAGTTTTAACTACAAGTTTCCTCTCTCTCTGCAGGATGACAAGTGGGAGAAGAAGTGCCAGAAGATTTTCCAGTTCTGCCACCAGACCATCAGTGCGCTCATCAAGGCAGAGTACTCGGAGCTGCCGCTGCGACTCTTCCTGCAGGGCGCGCTGGCCTGCGGCGAGGTCGGCTTCGAGAACTACGAAACTGTTGCATATGAATTCATGTCCCAGGTACGGTACTGTCAGCTTCCTCCTACATGTAGGTACAACATTTAAGTGCCAGAAATGTTTGAAAGGTGTGTACATTGTGTTCACCGGTACTTTGTAAAGACATTCATTGTAACTAGTAACTACTGATCATCAGAAGGAAACCAACCTGGCATCACATTTGGATGAATAGAAGTAATAGTCCTGGATAATGGCCATGATTTTAGGGTCATGATTTCCCACAACAGCAACAGGAAGTGGTCCTTTTAAACGATGTTAAAACTTGTGCAAAAAAGTACTATAGGATAAAACTAATTAGGTGATGTACCATTAGGTGGTGAGTTTGTACAACCTTAGATATGACTTTGTAGGAAGTAGGCTCAAAATTTATCAAGATCATATTTCATCCCAACAGGCCTTTTCATTATATGAAGATGAGATCAGTGATTCAAAAGCCCAGCTGGCAGCTATCACGCTCATTATCGCCACGTTTGAGAGGATGTCGTGTTTCGGTGAGGAGAACCATGAGCCCTTGAGGACGCAGTGTGCGCTGGCAGCGTCCAAACTCCTGAAGAAGCCTGACCAGTGCAGGGGAGTCAGCATCTGTTCTCATCTCTTCTGGTCAGGGAAGACAAGAGAAGGGGAAGGGACAGAGGTGTGTACATAGCTGCTGCTCTGTTGGTGGTTAGAGAACAGAAGTCAATGCAGATTATTTGATAAAATGCCTTTTGTCCCTACCATAACAACATCAAGGATATACTGTAGGTACAGAATTATATTAAATCCTGTGTATGCGTATGCCTGATTTTGTTCATCTGCACAGTTAAATTCATCACAAGCTGCTTACAATTGGTGACAAAAATGTAGTCATTCCTTCTAATGAATGTTGTCAGTACATGTCCATCAAGGAACAGGTTTTCAGCATAACAGATGTAAGTTTTCTTCCCATGTCCTTATAGATGAACGGAGAGGCCAGTCCTGAGAGGGGAGAACCAAAAGAGGTGAATACAGGAGCAGAGTGTCGGCAGGAATAGTCTAACTCACCTGATTGTTCCATGCTAATCAGTAATTCTAACTCTTCAACCACAGCACCATCAATTAACTCATGTTAATGCCGAGATGATTGCAGGATCACTAATGCTGAACATCAGATAGATCACACATTGCTTTATGCACCAATCAGAGTGGAGATCATGGAAGTCAACTGTGTCATCACTGTGATTGACATCTGTCGTTTGCATGATTGTTAAGATGTCTGCATGATTATTAAGATAATGATTGTTTACTTAATGATATTTCCTAGTATGACTAATGACCAAAGGAAAATATATTGTTTTTGCTAGTGTGTTTCCTCTTCTTCTTCCATTCCAAACACTGACCTCTGACCTGGCCAGTGGCCTGATTTGTCTCACCATGGTAGCTGGTGTTGGGTTACATCATGTTGCAATTTCATAATAGGAGGGATTTTTACTCCTGTCTGACCATATACATGTATATAAATGTATTTGAGTAAGAATTAACAGAGCAGACCATATGCGAAGGTAAACATTATGCATTTTGCTTTGCAAATGTTACCTTACTAGTTAACCCTGCATTTTTCCCAGAGCTAATGTTTATGATTGATTGACTAGTTAATCATGTTGACTAATTAATCATGTTGCTACACACAGAAGAGACTCTGCATTAAATGCATCATTAGTTAAACCATAGAGAGAGATCAGTGTCAGAAGTTGTTAAGTTTGATAATGGAATGTCTCCCCCAGCTCCAGGATGGTAAGCGTGTAATGGAGTGTCTGAAGAAGGGCCTGCGTATTGCCAACCAGTGTATGGACAAGTCTGTACAGGTCCAGCTCTTCATCGAGATCCTCAACAGATACATCTTCTTCTACGAGAAGGGCAATGAGGCAGTGAGTTTTAGGACAGATTCTATCCTTGTCATGTAGTAGACGTGTTCTGATATCATGCTTTGTGCCAATTTCTTGTTTGGTTTATGATTAAGAATTTAAAAATGTAAGAATCTTGTTTTTTTTGGGCCCGCCTTGATTTTTTTACCCTATTGCATTGGATTTGGGGAGCATGTCATCCATAAAATTTACTTGCTGTGGCCTTAAGTATCTTTGCTCAAGGAATATTTCAGACACCCAGTGAAGCAAACTCTAACTCCTGTGCTCCTCTTCACAGGTTAATGTCCAAGTCCTGAACCAGTTGATAGAGAAAATAAGAGAAGACCTGCCCGAGTTGGACTCCAGTGAAGAGATGGATCAGATCAACAAGCATTTTCAGAACACGATAGAGCACTTGCGACTGCGGCAAACCTCACCAGAGTCGGAGGGTCCGTCCTACCAAGGGCTGGAGATTTAGGCAGGGTGGGGGAAACAAGTGAAAATTGTAGTTACTGAGTTGTTGGATGATCACATCCTGGTACATGTACCTAGCCAGTGTCATTCCAGCTCTGACACAGAGCTGCTTCTATTACTATAAGCCAATACAATACCACTTCTTGATTGTTTCTTCAGCATAACCTGAGTGACCAACCAAACTATAATTATAACACTTCTCGAATGTCAGGCATTGATCCTTTTAAAGTTATTTTATTGGTCATGCTAAAATTCAGCTATAGATAAAGAATGCATAATCACACAAAAAAGTTTACGAATTAGCATCCAGTGATTGTGCAATGTGTCTCTTTTTTTTCAACAATTCGTAAATGAAAACTTTTTTGTCAGGAATGAAATAAGGAACACTGAAAGTCACCTATGATACAGTATTAGCAGAATTGATTCTATCAAGAATTGTTGTACGTTGTTATGACATAAAAACTTCAATGTATTTTCTGGAAGAGATGCATCTGAAAGATAGTTCATTCCCTCTTGTGTTTCTCCTTGTTGTTAGGAGAAGTTAAGTGCATAGGTCACAGAAATTGTACCCCTTTTTGCCCCCGTCTCATAACATTAACACCAACCGTTTGCATTGCAGTGTGCGGCACAGCTAAAGCAGGCAATAAGAAAGTGCCATTATGGGTTTGTATAAATTGGGCCTAGTCTGCAAAAATGTAGGAAATGGAAACACTGTTGTATGGGGATCAGACACTCTGCTGCTACACTGCAGCTGCATCTTAGGTAGACACTACAAAGGGTGTGTGTAGACTGACTGGCAGGCACTCGAAACTGCTTGGTCCCAATTGGTGCTTGTGTGTTGTCTGTGCGATGATTCTGTGGACCACATGTGTATGTAAACACATAGTCAACCATGCATTACATTTTGTGCTGAAACATTTTATCTCACAGACAGGATACAAGTTACTATGAGGTAAGAACTCTTGGCTATTAAGTTAGACAGTTGGCATCTCCCCATGTCCAAACCGTGATAAGATGTTGAATTCCCCGTATCCATAAGGCTAAATGCAAGTTTCTTATGGGTTTTGCTCAAACTGTAAGATAATGTGTAAGTAAAAAAAAATAGGCTGTTTTTGACAAATCTGGACAGAAGCATAATTGTGAAAACTTGAAAGCAAAAGAGCCTGAATTTGACAAAATGTTTGGTAGGTGGAGGTATAACCTTTTCTGTACAAAACCCTTTCTATAGATGACGTAGTTGTAGTTGAGTTGTACCGTAACATATATACGTGTACCAACTAGCTCTGACCAAATAAAATTATAGTGGCTATATTGCTATAAGAGAGCATTGTATGTATAAATGATTTATGTTAACTGGCTTACATATACAACTAATGGCCATCCTGTGAAACTGCTGTAACATCGCAGAACAATATCTCAATCAAGAGCTGCCATTACCAATTGATCATAGTAGGCTATTCTTCAAGTGAAGTTGTACGTTTCAAAAAAATTAAATAAAATCATGATCCTTTAGTGTTAGTGAAACGTTATGGATACCGATGACATTGTGTTACATTTAATGTGTTCTGGAGACAAAATACAAGTAAAGACACTAATGTGGCTGATCAGTGTGCTACCTTTTACTACTGAAAACTGAGGTGATGCTAGGATCCTCTTGATGTGTCCAGTCATTGCAATAATGCTTACATTCAATATACCTCCTAAAGTATTGATCAACGTAAGGTGTTTTCTGTTTTCGACATAGCATCTTGGATTGTGTAAAGTAGCTACTGCTACTACTAGCTACTCACGTGTTCTCATTGATAGCAGGTAATTAGGGCCAACTTTATTGTGACTGTTCCTTTCCAGCTTTACCCAGCTTGCCACAGTTAAAGCACCCGTCTCTCTCTCTCTCTTCCTCTCTCTCTCCATCTCTCTATCACTCTCTCATGTATAAAATGGCTTCCGTCATGACTTGTGACGATAACCCTTAAAGCTACTATTGGCTGTACATTGAAGAAGATAGTAAACTCGCCATCACTGTATTCCATCACGTGGATTTTCACAGACAATAAAAAAGACGCTTTGCTTGGGAGACTGTGTTGTTGTAATGGTAGCGATAATGAAATTCGTAATAAGCAGTGATACCTGATTCAGACACGTTAGTAAGTGTAGTCACAAGCGTAGAGTAATAAATAGAAGGGTTAAATTTGAACTGAAGAAAACTTACAGTCCCGCTAAGCTTTTTTTCAGTGGGTGGCTTCCCTGTAGAGGACGTAAAACCAGTAAGGCTGTAGTGTTATTATTCTCTGGAGCGCAAAACCTTTGATTTGCGGCTTACAGCCATACCCTGGTGAGCTTCTTTCAGTGAGTGACATTCACCATTTGTGTGCTGAGACGTTACAGTAACGCTTGTACAGTTTATTTACGGATATGTAAAGGAAGAGTTAAGATACGAAATATATTTACGGCGTATTTAAGCGCACTGAAAGGTGACGGAAATGCCGACTTTGCCTTTTAGCGGCCTTTACGAAGTCGTGAAGTCTACCGAAATATTTTCCCACCTTTGCTACTTCTTTACATATTGCGGAACGTTTGCTTAAATGTCTGTTTTCGTGCTGTGGGTCCTTAAAACGGACGGGAATTTGAACATGACAAACTGGTGGTTTATCTGGCAAATATAAAAGGATTTGCATCCAGTCTTCAGTGTTTTTCACCCGTGGCCATTGGGTTACAGTGTGCGCTAAAGACGGTGACGCAACGCATGTCAACAATAATACCCTCACCCCGTGCGTCTCCCGTTACCCAATGGATACGTCCTCACCTTAGCAACGCTGTTCCTGACCCTGGCGCCGACAGGTGAAGGATCTACACACGTGAGTTTATCCTGTAGGGCGTTAAAACCTACAAACATCTGTCAACTGGGAGTCGGACTTTGTAAACTTCAACAAATCGTCATCTGAATTCATCAGTCGGTGTTTTATCAGAATGAGCGCCAGGGTTTCCCGACTTGGACGTTGCTAGCTACGATTACGTCGCTGACGACGTCGTCCCACGCACACACCTGACGTTGTGTAAGAGGGCGGTACTGCTGCGGTCTTGCCAGCGGAGATACCGGCAGCTAGGACTACTGGTGGGGGTGTACTCAAAGAGTGGTGAATGTTTTGTGTGTGGCGTTGCCACTGTGACGGTCATCTTCAAGTTGCCCTGGATCGTGTGTTTGAAGATAAATATCCGAGCTGCGTTCTAGAACGCTGTTGGTAACTAGAACAAGCGCTGATGATGGCATAAAGGAGGTGTTCCTGGTGTCTATGGAGATCAGAGGGGTTTAAGGAGGGAATCTTCGCCTGACAGTTGATGGGAAGACTCCCTCAAACATCTCTAAAGACCTGACGTGGGAGTTTCTGGAGTACGTACTTGAACGACAACGAACAGTTTATTCCTCCGCTGCGGGTATACCACTATACGGTATACACGGCATACCTCAATAGGAAACTCTTATAAGAGAAGACCGTAGAATATTCTACGTACTTGAACTGGTGACAGTCGCCACCATGGGTTGTGGCTCGAGCTCTAACCAGCCCTTGGCCACGGAACCACGGCCGGTTCCTAACGGCGAACCTGTCCTGCTAAACGTTCACCACAGGGGAGCTGGCGATGGTAAGTTGTTTATCTACATACTATATGGTATAGCGATGGATAAACATTATATAGATATCTACCTAATATTCAAGTATGTTCGCAAACTGAATAGAATACAGTGTGTGTTTTCGTCATTTTCTCTCCCCTATCAAAGACTGTGCATGTTTGTTACTGGGCGTGGAATTTTGAATGTTTGATTTATAAACATATAATATTACATTTCTGGAGGAAATGACGTTGTGTAGTAGCCACACCAGGTGTTCCAATCGTTTTTTACTTGATATGATTATGACAAAGTCTCACACAACACAAGCGGTAGTACTTTGCCAACTAAAAAGCCTAAATGCTGTATAACTAGGCCAAATGATCAAAGCAGATATTTCTATAAATTGCTCCTAGGGGTTGATTGCACAGGTTTGTGTAGGGAATGTTTTGGGTAAGCTAAAGAATGAAATAAAACACGTTATGACCCAGCAACCACGATTCCTAACAGTCCTACACGATGTTTACATGCAACTTTTGGGTGTCATTTTGGTCCAAACATATTCCATAACGTTTGTCATGTGGCAAATTTAAACCGCCCCACCTGTAGGGCCGTACTGGGTCACAGGTATATGTGCACTGGGCACAATTCTGCTGCCCTTTTGTCTTGAATAGTTTACATAGCAACCTTATCCAGACCCCGGCCCTGCCATGGAAAGGCGACCCCACCGCTGCCGGCACTATCCGATACGGAGATCTAAAGACTCACTTACCTTTGACTAAATATGTAAACAGTCGTCTGAATCGGAGCGCCACAAAACGGACAAAACCGCGGGCTGTAACAAACACCGTGTTGATGACTGTCTCATGGTGACGCCCTGCCAAACTTTGCCAATCTTTGTCTGCCTTGCCTCTTCGCTAAAGGCAAAACATGGTACACAAACACTACAGGCAGTGGTAGAACGTAAACAACATTGCCTTAAATAGAGAGTTGTAATAATATGGACCAAAACTAGAGTTCGGAGGTCTCATGCCTTCGACAGTGTGATATTGTTTTGGTGGGTGTTGTGTGTGTGTATAGTGTAGGTTTTTTGTGAAGATGATTATCGTAGTGAACGAAGCAACAGACTATTCACCAAGCCTGTACCATGTCTTTCTACGGAAATACGGATCGTAGAATTCGGCAAAAAGAAGAGGAGAATTGGCCTGGGGAGTCTGGCCGCGAAAGGTTGTTTTCTTCCCTCCGATACGCGGTGATCCAAACTTCAAAACGGCAAAAACTCCTTCAACTAAATTATTCTTCTATGCAGCCAGTGTTGTTGAAGCGTGCGATGTCCAATACATTGAAGACAATTGCAAGTTACAAAATCACACAAACTGGCCAATTGTTGTGAT
>NW_017803909.1:4364284-4393329 GCF_001625305.1 Branchiostoma belcheri | reverse complement strand
CAAATATAAAAGGATTTGCATCCAGTCTTCAGTGTTTTTCACCCGTGGCCACTGGGTTACAGTCTGCGCCAAAGACGGTGACGCAACGCATGTCAACAATAATACCCTCACCCCGTGCGTCTCCCGTTACCCAATGGATACGTCCTCACCTTAGCAACGCTGTGCCTGACCCTGGCGCCGACAGGTGAAGGATCTACACACGTGAGTTTATCCTGTAGGCCGTTAAAACCTACAAACATCTGTCAACTGGGAGTCGGACTTTGTAAACTTCAACAAATCGTCATCTGAATTCATCAGTCGGTGTTTTATCAGAATAAGCGCCCGGGTTTCCCGACTTGGACGTTGCTAGCTACGATTACGTCGCTGACGATTACGTCGTCCCACGCACACACCTGACGTTGTGTAAGAGGGCGGTACTGCCGCGTTCTTGTCAGCGGAGATACCGACAGGACTGCTGGTAGGTGGTGTACTCTACAAGAGTGGTGGGTGATTTGTGTGTGGCGTTGCCACTGTGACGGTCATCTTCAAGTTGCCCCGGATCGTGTGTTTGAAGAAAGATATCCGAGCTGCGTTCTAGAACGCCAGTGGTAACTAGAACAAACGCTGATGATGGCAAAAACGAGGCGTTCCTGGTGTCTATGGAGATCAGAGGGGTTTAAGGAGGGAATCTTCGCCTGACAGTTGATAGGAAGACTCCCTTCAAACATCTCTTAAGACCTGACGTGGGAGTTTCTGGAGTGCGTACTTGAACGACAACGAACAGTTTATTCCTCCGCTGCGGGTATACCTCTATACGGTATACACGGCATACCTCAATAGGAAACTCTTCTAAGAGAAGACCGTAGAATATTCTGCGTACTTGAACAGGTGACAGTCGCCACCATGGGTTGTGGCTCGAGCTCTAACCAGCCCTTGGCCACGGAACCACGGCCGGTACCTAACGGCGAGCCTGTCCTGCTAAACGTTCACCACAGGGGAGCTGGCGATGGTAAGTTGTTTATCTACATACTATATAGTATACCGATTGATAAACATTATATAGATATCTACCTAATATTCAAGTATGTTCGCAAACTGAATAGAATACAGTATGTGTTTTCGTAATTTTCTCTCCCCTATCAAAGACTGTATGTTTGTTACTTGGCATGGAATTTTGAATGTTTGATTTATAAACATATAATATTACATTTCTGGAGGAAATGACGGTGTGTAGTAGACACACCAGGTGTTCCAATCGTTTCTTACTTGATTATGACAAAATCTCACACAACACAAGTGGTAGTACTCTGCCAACTAAAAAGCCTAAATGCTGTATAACTAGGCCATATGATCAAAGCAGATATTTCTATAAACTGCACCTTGGGGATGATTGCACAGGTTTGTGTAGTGAATGTTTTGGGTAAGCTAAAAAATGAAATAAAACACGTTATGACCCAGTAACCACGTTTCTTAACAGTCCTACACAATGTTTACATGCAACTTTTGGGTGTCATTTCGGTAAAAACATACTCTATAACGTTTGTCATGTGGCAAATTTAAACCGCCCCACCTGTAGGGCCGTACTGGGTCACAGGTATATGTGCACTGGGCACAATTCTGCTGCCCTTTTGTCTTGACTGGTTTACATAGCAACCTTATCCAGACCCCGGCCCTGCCACGGAAAGGCGACCCCGCCGCTGCCAGCACTATCCGATACGGAGATCTAAAGACTCACTTACCTTTGACTAAATATGTAAACAGTCGTCTGAATCGGAGCGCCACAAAACGGACAAAACCGCGGGCTGTAACAAACACCGTGTTGATGACTGTCTCATGGTGACGCCCTGCCAAACTTTGGCAATCTTTGTCTGCCTTGCCTCTTCGCTAAAGGCAAAACACGGTACACAAACACTACAGGCAGCGATGGAAATATAAACAACATTGCCTTGAAGGCATCCAGTGCAGTTTTTGGGGCTTGGAAACCCGATTTTTAAAGTCAATATTCTAGTCACTTATGATGTCTTATCTACACGCTGAATTGAAACAACATTGGAGCAAAAAGTCCAAAAATTATGACGAAAAACGGTTAATGGAAGGGCCCTTGGCTGATTTTTAGGCTGATTTTTTATGTGCAAGATACAGTGGGCATGTTTTTCTAAGAACAATGATAATACTGCAGTCCCTGCACCCGTGAATTATATGCTTGTACAAAGCTGGTCGTTCTCCCCGACTCTAGAGTGAAATGTGTGCTACCTGTAGCACTTCAAGCCTTGTATCGGAATGTCAGTGGAAAGCATGCTACAGGCAACGACAGAAATGAGTTATGCCAAAGAAAGAAAATCGTTGCACTTTTCCCTAACGTTACGTACTTAAAGTTGCTATAGTGGCTAAAGTAGCCCTAGCTTTATCTCAAGTTACAGGTGGCCAAACGTACTTGTAGCCTAGAAGAAAATGTCTTTTTAAGTATATAACATTACACTAAAAGGGTGGGCTGTCAGTATAGTGAAGAAACCAAGTAGTGAATAATCTTTCACACAATAACTACCGGTAGTACCCCTCTGGTGTGGTTTCACGCAAAAGTCTAGATGGAACAGCAGCTAAATTGGTAACGTGAATCATGTAGTGGTAGCGTAGTGAACCTCTTTAATGACATGCAGATACTGTTGGAGGAATTTTCGGAAAAAAGAAATGCGAGTTCATCTTCGGAGGAACGTTAACGTTAGAGCATGGAATGATTTAATAGTCAGATCCCTCCTTTGTATACGTACTTTCAGTAGTTTAAAAAACACAAATCTGTTCTAGAATATAAATACACCTGTACATTAGCTACATGTATGTTTTGAGGAAAACTTATGGCAACCGTTGATATTGATCGTAGCATGAAAGTTCATCTATGTTGGTATACTTCATTATGACAAAAAATTATTTTTGTCATAACGTTGATATGGATGTCCATCTGTAGGTGCCTCTGAAGTGCCGTCTGTCCCCGCTATAGTAGAGCCGGTTGTGACTGTGACGTCCCCCTCACCTCAGCTGCCCAGCCGCTGCCGACTCACCGTGCTACACTTCAACGACGTGTACAACATCGAGGAGCGGCCGAACACCGAGCCTGTGGGCGGGGCGGCGCGGTTCGCCTCCGCCATGGGGAAATACTGGGACAAGAACCCGCTCGTCTTCTTCTCAGGAGACTGCCTCAATCCCTCCATGAGTGAGTCAATATCACTATCAATCATACGCAATAGTCTTGACATTTTTTTTGGTCATTTCTGTGTGTTTTTTTCTTCACATGACGTGACCGTGTTTTTTTTCTTCACAGTGAGCAGTATTACAAAAGGCAAACAGATGGTCCCTGTCCTAAACTCACTCAAGGTTAAGGCCGCCGTGTACGGGAATCACGACTTTGGTAAGTGGCAGATTGATATCAACTCTAACATGTTTTTCTTCCTATTCCAACATTTATCACAAGACATGGCGACGGCACACTCAAGTTTTTCAACTCATTTTTATGCCGCTACCAACGCAGACAAACGCACGGACAACAGACAAACTAATTTTCACCTGAATGAGGAAATTCATGTAAAATCGATGGCAATGCTTCGAGGATTCGAACTAGGGGACCTCTTGGTTCCGAGGCGAACGCCCTGTCGTTACGCCACACGACACCACTGCAACATCTAACATGTTTTGCTTGGGGGGGGGGGGCGTAGTCACGATGTTCATTATTGAAGGGTGTTCTTTGTTGACTTTGGACCAAAACAACATTTTCTCTGTACTCTAACGCAGACTTTGGAGTTGACGAACTGGAGGACGTTACCATGGAGACGAAGTTTCCCTGGCTGATGAGTAACGTGATTGACACGTTGACAGACAAGCCGCTGGCGGACGGGCTGGAGAAAACTGTCATCGTGTGGGGCACAAAAAAGGTAGGAAACATGCTTGAGTTTATGCTATACTACTTACAAAATATAGGGTTAGTTCGAGAATTTTGCAAGACAAAACAAAGTCACTTTTGAGTTATTGCGTGCTAGATTTCAATGGCTGCGGTGCGTTAAAGGACGTTGTCTATTCGTGTATGGTTTCAAAACAAACGTCTACTTCAGCGTCTACTTAACACGACTGCCAATCGCAATGGTCAACAGAATAGACCGACCCTGAAGCCCCGCCCACCTCCGTCAGAAATTTGACGGACATGCAGCCACTCTCTCATTGGTCGAATCGCTAATTGCCCTTCTCAATATTGGTTGCATTTGAACTTCTAATTGTGGACATTTGGGATGGGTCTGTACAGAGGAGAAACGCTTTGTAACAGGTGTTCCCCCTTCCCCTCAGATTGGCCTCATCGGTTTAGTGGAGGAAGAGTGGCTGGTTACCCTGGCAACGGTGGACAAGGACGACCTGAAGTATCTGGACTACGTGGAGGAGGGGAGGAGACTGGCTAAGGAACTCAAGGAGGAGGTACAGTTTTTCACATCCCAATGTTGTGTCCCACACATAGAAACAGGACAGACAATACTCATTTTCATGTTAAGTGCCTTTTTCAATGGCACAAGATCGGTGGTATGTCAGGACTCGAACCCGAGACCTCTTGGTTCCGAGTCGAGCACTCGATCTGCCGTTACGCCACACGACCCCACTTATGGACGAACCTTATAGTTAAATGAAGCTTATCATTTAGATTTGCAAATTGTACAAGGACATATGGTAAAGTCATGTCTGTGTGACCTGCAGGGCGCTGACCTTGTGATCGCGCTGACGCACATGAGATGGCCCAATGACGTCAGACTGGCGGAGGAGGTGGAGGAGGTTGACTTGATCCTGGGCGGACACGACCACGACTATGACGTCAGAAAGGTGGGATGACGTAACATATGAGCTTTACCCGTCCGAGTCGATAAGGGACTGCATTTGTTCTATGTTTTCACTTCACCTACTGCAAATTGGTAACCTGTTAATACATGTGAAGAAATGAAAATGAAGAGTCTATTATTATTCGCCATACCATACTCATGTGTGTTTAGTCATTTGTTCAACCTTTATGACCACGTAGATTTCATAATGAAGGAAACTTTTTTTTCCAATTTTTTTTATTCGCATGCTCGAGTTAGTTTAGGGGTTCCCAGACTGACCCAGAGGATGTCATCCGTATAATCAAATCAACATGGCCTAACCTATCGAAAAAAAATTTCGGTCAGTCAAGGTCACCCACATTCTTGTTTGAAACGATTTCCAACGCAAACATGCTTCAATTGTTTGACAAATGACGGTCCAAATGATGCGGTAGGACGTTCAAATTTCCAAACACTTGACTGTAATTCTGCTTGCCTATTTACCCAACAGGTAAACGGGAAATACATCGTGAAGAGCGGGACTGAGTTCCGGCAGTTCACCAAGGTGGAGATCGACTTCATCGGCCCGAAGTTCGAGATCAGCACGATGCAGGTGGACGTCACCAGCGCGTACCGGGAGGATGGGGAGATGAAGAAAATTGTTGAGGAGTTCACAGGTCAGTCAAGGTCCCTTCGGTTAACATAACTCTTTCTATACGTAACGTATAGCCTTGTACGTCACTGGACCGAACATTTCAACGCTTGAAGCGGTATCGCTATTGGTGAGGCACTGCCAATACAGTTTGTCATATCTACCTCAGGTGTTTTGAATACACTTATCATGGTTTTCATATGACCTGACCTTATTGTAAGCGGACAGTGTGTACAACAATGAGTAGCTCATTTGTCGTCATTTTTCTTCCTGAAAAGGTTTGATGTCTGATAAGACAGCCACCACGCTGGGGAGGATGGAATCTGAGCTGGACGGGAGATTCGCCACCGTCAGAACTCAGGAGAGCGCTCTTGGTAAGATATTGGTTATCCTCTAGTGGTAGTGATCAGTACCAAGGACAGGGATGTCGGTTATCCTTTAGTGTTAGTAATCAGCACCAAGGACAGGAATGTTGGTTATCCTTTAGTGTTAGTAATCAGCACCAAGGACAGGGATGTTGGTTATCCTTTAGTGTTAGTAATCAGTACCAAGGACAGGAATGTTGGTTATCCTTTAGTGTTAGTAATCAGCACCAAGGGCAGGGATGTTGGTTATCCTTTAGTGTTAGTAATCAGTACCAAGGACAGGAATGTTGGTTATCCTTTAGTGTTAGTAATCAGTACCAAGGACAGGAATGTTGGTTATACTTTAGTGTTAGTAATCAGCACCAAGGACAGGAATGTTGGTTATCCTTTAGTGTTGGTAATCAGCACCGAGGACAGGAATTTGGTTATCTTTTATTGCCAGTTGCGCAGATTGATCGCTACTGGTCCTAAGCAGAAAATTACAACGCCCAACTCCGTCTATGTAGGAAACTTCCTGACTGACGTGATGGTAGCCGCTACTCAGGCGGACCTGGCCATCCTGAACTCAGGCACCATGCGGTCCGACTCCGTCCATGGCGCCGGGGACTTCACCATCAAGGACCTGCTGACCATCCTGCCGCTCATCGACCCGCTGGTGGTCCTGGAGGCTACAGGTCGGAACAAAGACTTTTTGCTCCGCATTTTTTTCCTGCACTTGTTATTGTCGTTTTAGAAAGGAATCTACAGCCTTAGATAAAAGAGAAAAAGTTAACGAAAGGAAGCGAATTTTACAAACGATTTTCGTACTCGGTGCAAGCAGATTATTTACCAATTTAAATGATACGTTTTGGCTAATTCTGATTTCAAGCTATTTTTCCACCTTTCAGGTACTCAGATCATGCAGGCTCTGGAGAACGGAGTGAGTCAGTACCCTAAAACTGAGGGCAGGTTCCCGCAGGTGTCGGGCATCGTCTTCGGGTTCGACCCCGAGGGACCAGCGGGCAGCAGGGTGGACCCTAACTCCGTCAAGATAGACGGGGAATACCTGGTGCCTGACAAGGTAGCTGTTGTGTTCTCTTCTGCAATTGTGCGACATGATTCAAATCAATAGCGATAGTAATAACCAAAGTTGTAAATATTTCAAATGTTGCACAAATGCGTTTCTGTATTCTCTATGTAAGTTTTTCTTATTGATTCGCATTAATTTTCAAACATGCTCCAGGTCAGATTTCACACAGACGATAATTTGCAGTAAAGGCATATGTCTCGCCAAATGGTGATCACAATTCTTTGGTCTTTTCTCAATCCAGGTGTACAAAGTATGCACTAAAGCGTACATAGCACGTGGCAAGGACGGATACGACGTGTTTAAGGACTGCAAACCACTGGTATGGATACTACTACTGCAAGCATCTATCTCTCCAGTGTGGTAAACTTATGTACTTCTACATCAATTGGAACAAAACATGGTCCCCTGTCTTATCACACATAATGGCATCACTGGAATCATTACAATCTTTGCTTACAATCTACACACATTACATCTGCATAGAACGCGAACTTACTATACGATTTGACCGAGGACTCTTTGTATTGTTCCCAACAAAAACAGAAATGATTCGATAAACTGTACCCATAACAAAAATATGCATAAGAGGCCCACTACAATTTGTACACGGCTAAGTCTACATAATGATGATTAATTCAGTCATTTTGCATTTTCGGCAGACGGATCCAGACGAGGGCCCGATCCTGTCCACTGTCATCCAGAACCACTTCACCGCCGTGGACATCGTGAAGGGTCTGAAACCCTGCCGGTCCGGGCATCACCAGAGCCTCATCAACGTGGCCAGCGTAGCAAAGTAGGTTTCATCACAATCTATTCTTCCTGCTGTTCCAAAAAAAACCCAGTTCCTTCCATTGTCGTGAAATTAAAACAGAATGTCAGGACTTTTTACACATCATGTAAATAAAAGTTGTTTATTTATGTCTTGACTGTTTTGATTGACACAGGAAAAATAGCGTGGAAGTGCTGAATAAAAGCAGCATCAGAACCCTGCAGTCACTCTACACCAGCATCGCTCCTAAAGTGGAGGGCAGGATCATTCAAGTGAACGAGGAGGTACGGCTGACTCCTACATTGGGAACGTTTGTGCATTCTGATTCATTTTAAACCCTAGATCAACCTTTCATTGTTCAGTATTTTATATTCAATATGTTCGTATTTAAATGTCCCAATGGTTACAAATTGTTTTATTCTGATTCTCCATAGATTAAGACGAAGCATGCTGAGGAGAGGAAGGCGTTTGAAGCCGGTGAGGCTACCCAGACAGAAGCTGTTAATCCTCCAGAGCCAACCCCAGGTCCGCCTGTGGTCAAACCTGAGTCAGAGTCTGCACAAGAGAAGCAGGAGAGTGCCGCACAGGGAGAAGCACCCACAGAAACGTCCACAGACGCCAAGACGGAAACGCCTTCTGCTGACGAGAAAGATGCCCCGCCCGCCGATGGCGGGAAAGAAGCTTCAGACGGCCAAACGACAGCTGAAAGTCAAGAAAAGGAGTCGGGAGAAAGCAAAGACGCAGAAAAAGAAAGCGAGAAGAAGGACGTCCCCGGCTCGTCGACTGAAGGTGTGGAGGATAAAGAAAATAAGGATGATAATGCTACAAAAGAGCAGAGCAAACCTCCTGAAGAAAAGGCTGAAGAGAAACAGGAAGCAGTGGTAGACGCTGCAAAAAGCGAGCAAACAGCTCCAAATGAAAAGGCTTCCGATGACAAACCTTCCGAGGAGCCACAGAGTAAAGAAAAGACTGAGGAGCTACAGGAAGGCGCCTCGGAGCCAGGGGACACGTCTAAGACAGAAGAACCTGCAAAAACAGAAGAGAAAGAGCCTGCGAAAGAAGACGGCGCTGCTAAAACAGAAGAGACAGCACAGGCAAAGGATGAGCCTTCTACAACAAACGAGGAAGCCGCTAAGACAGAAGAGCCTGCAAAAGTTGAAGAAGCAGCCAAGACGGAAGAAGTCACACAAGAAAAGGAAGCTGCTGAGTCAAAGGAACCTGTAAAAACGGAAGAACCGGCTAAAACGGAAGAACCGGCAAAAACGGAAGAACCAGCGAAAACGGAAGAACCTGCAAAAACAGAAGAACCTGCAAAAACGGAAGAACCAGCGAAAACGGAAGAACCAGCGAAAACGGAAGAACCTGAAAAAACGGAAGAACCAGTCAAAACTGAAGAACCGGCCAAAACGGAAGAACCGGCCAAAACGGAAGAACCGGCCAAAACGGAAGAACCGGCCAAAACGGAAGAACCAGCAAAAACGGAAGAACCGGCCAAAACGGAAGAACCGGCAAAAACGGAAGATGCTGCTAAGCCTGATGGTCCCGCAGAACAGGGAGACGCTTCAGGTGAACCCGCTAAGACGGAGGACGCTGCTGCCACAGAGGAACCCGCCAAAACGCAGGACGGTTCCAACACAGAAGAACCTGCAAAATCAGAGGACGCTGCTAACAAAGAAGAACCTACAAAAACTGAAGATGCTGTCGCTAAAGAAGAACCCGAAAAAGCAGAGGATACTGCGAAGACAGAAGAACCAGTTAAATCTGAGGATGGTACCAAGGCGGAGGAACCAGCACCAGCGGAGGCCGATGCCAAAACTGAAGAGCCTGCACAATCTACAGATGATGCGAAAACAGAAGAACCTGCGAAAGCCGAAGATGCTGCTAAAGTAGACGAAGCAGGTAAATCAGAGGAAAACTCAGAAGCCAAAACCGAAGATCCGGCAAAGGTAGAAGAGAGCACGGAGGCTGACAAGCCCAAAGAGCAGGATTCTGAGAAGACTGAAAAGGAGGAGAAAACATCGGAATCAGCGGAGTCCAAAGCAGAGGATGCAAGTCCTGAGGACACCGCAGCTACTAAGACTGAAAACGAGAATACTCAAACTCAGGAAAGCGATAAATCAGCTGAAACGGCAACAAGTGAGGACAAGGCAAAAGAAGACGTGTCTTCTGACAAGAAAGAGACTGATGCACAAGAAAACGCCGCGTCTTCCACCGTAGCAGAAGCTGCTGCAGCTCAGCCCGCGGCGTCGTCAGAAGCTGCCGCATAGACTGAAAACCCAGTGGGGATTTGTAGGGACACATTTAAGTCCATAGGAGTGCTTGACTCGGGTTGAATTCGGGATGATGTGGATTGTCACTGACAATGTAGGTTTTAAGACAGCAGAATGGACTTATAGGTGGTGCTGCGGAATGATATGAGGGTCAAGTATGACTTGATAGACTTACATGGTATTAACGTGTAAATTTAAAAACAAAACCATGTTATATCTGGTGTAAATAATCAGAAGTGTCAACTGTACAGTGAATTTAAGTCGGATTGCTTTCGAGTCATACCCATTTATTCAGCATTTCCTTGTGTGTGATTATGAGGTGAGAGGTACCTTTCAACTATAGATTTTCTAAGAGAAACAAAAACAATTCAGAAAAAAAAACTCAGAAAAACGTACGCAGACAAAGAAACGCACTAATGGTCTTCCATACCTAGTAGAATGCTGTACACTCGTCAACGTTGCTTGGATGATCTCCTTTAGTCCTTCAGTAATCAAAACACAATAACGGAGTAAGAGAACCATTAGCTTTTTTATTTATTTTGAATAAAAGTGTTTGTCAAAATCTTCAGCCTCGCTGTTTTTTAAACTTTCCAATTTAAGTGGAAGATAAGCACAGCGTACACGTGTGCATTAAAGAGAACCTCTGCCAATGTATAGGGAAATTAGGGAACCTATGGTAAAGACTTCAGTTGAACAACCCATGAGGGGACAAGAAATTGGTCCGCTGTTATCACCTTTTGAAAAACAATCATTGAAAGATTTTGGTGCATTTTTCTTTGGGGCAGAATGAACAGACAGGGTCTTCTTTTCCATGCTGATCAAAATCTGTTCTTTTAGCAGTTTTAGTGGGTGTAAGGGGACGTGTGTTGTTAGGTCTGACCTTCACACCGCGCATGGATATGGGGGCACCTGGGATCATGTTTACTTTCTAGTCGGGAAGATGTGTAGGACGAAAGCCCCCCTCCCCCATTTATCAACTGTACCCTTGGCTTTCCAGTAGCTTTCCGTTGTAAAATGAGCTGATAAGATTGATATGCAGGTATGTATATATATATGCACGATAGCCTCTTTTTGTGTGTTCTACCATACTTTAGAATAGTTTTACCTGTACTGCAGAAACCCCACTGAAGCAAGTACATGTACATGTAGCTCCTTGATTTGAAGTAAGCACAGACTGAAACACTAACATTAACACATTAAGTATTTATTTCAACCTGTACAGGAACCAAGCTATCAATACCTACTGATTCCATACACATGTACAGACATGGATATAAACAGGTCCTTCATTTGTTTGTTGGCATCCAACCATTCATATATTCTTGAACATACTACTGTGGGCCAATTTCAAAGCTTGACTATCTCACTGAAGGACCCTTTGCATTGTGTTCTGTACTTTGTTAGATATATATACACTCTCTGTACATCATATTTGATAACTTTACAAAACATATCCTCAATATATGGGAGGATTGGTTATTTATACAAATACAGTGCTCAAGTACAAATGGGTGTGGCACATGATACTACACAGCTTGTCCACACTCCCACTTTTAATTGCAATATTCCTTTCTTTCTCATGGACACTTTGTGGGCAAGTTCAACTCATTACTGTTGAAATTTCTGAACCATACCAGCGGAATACAGCTGAACGAATGTAAAATAATCATAGAATGTCTAAAGATGTGAAAAGAATAAGCAAGTGCTTTTTACTTGTTGCAGTAACTCTCTATTACCATCTACCACGTTTAATGACACAACAGTACATGAAAAAAAAACATGGTACAAGTAGTAACACCCCTGAGCATCAAATTTAACACATAGGAGTAGCAGTAAAAACATCCAGGAAAAGGTTTTCAGTCTGTTTTATTGAGCATATGAACTGTGCCAAGTAGGGAGGAGAGAGGAGGTCCATTTCTATGTTCTTCCGCAAAGCTTTCATCTGTGTTGGCTGTACTTGTCCTTTATCTTTCATTTGAAGCTGTTGTCCATCAGACACAGAAACAGATATTGTGTAGAGTTTTATTTCACAAAGTCTGCCACAAAAAGGGTCCGCTTGTTGGATATGTCATAGGTCTACCTTCTGACCTATGCTAACAGGAATGGCTTGCATTTCTTTTCTCATGCAGAGGAACTCCCCGATGACAGCCATGAGGGCTATGCACACAATGTTCAGGAGCCACCACACTAAGGAGGTGGGAAAATGTTGGTTGTAGATCCAGCAGCCTATGAAGTTGAAGAGATGTGCTGTAGTTGTGAAGTCTACACACTGTGAAGGAAAGGGAATCATAATCATAAATATACATGAGTTACATTTGCAGCAGGGTCGGAAATAACAGTTCAGAAAATCCTAATTATCAAATGCACTATATCAGCTATGAGAATATTATGTAGATGATACATCTGTGTATTCATACAAACTTAATGAGAGGTAACAGTATGTACCTGTTTTGCTCTTCCTACTATGAATAAAAGTCCTAAAGCCCTGAAATAGAAGAAAAAATCAAGTATTGTTAGCAATTAAGAAGTACATGTACTAGTATAGTAAGCATTGTCTGACAAAATCTGATGTCTATCAACAAACTGCATTAATTTATTCAATTCTTATCATTCAAAGACCTAAGTACTGATTTAGATCAAAGAACATTAAAAATTATCATGATCAATACATCAATAGGTGGGAGAGTATAACTGACTGGCAATACGTTCAGAAGAATAAGGAAAGTTTCTTACCCTGTAAGTGCATTTAGTACATATGCTGCCATCATAAGTCTTCCTCGGGATGATCTGAAGTCTAGAAGCTGTAGGGTGACAGATGTGAGGTTCAATACACATCCATCAGGATGACAACTACAATAACAATCACAATAGGTCCTTGCCTTTGTTTCCTTGGTCAGACTAACAAAAAAGCTTGTGACACACATTTAACACTACAGCTAAGAGAGCTTTATTTCTCAACCAGTGCATTGTGATGTCCAAAAGGAACAAAAAGTACAAAAAAGACTGAAAGGAAGATTGAAATCAGACATTGTGTTATACATGTAATTACGGCAATTCATGTAATTACATGTACAACAAAGGCTTGTATGTGTTGACCTGTGTTGAATGCACTAACACCTGGCCATTGCAAACAAAGCAATCTCAATATTACCTCATATGAAAATATTTGATCCAGCGATCTACTCTCGTCCGCAAAAAAGTCAATAACGAATATCCATAGTCCCAGTCCTCCGTAGAACACACTCTGAACCGTGATGATCTGTAGCATGATGAGGGTCGGGTCCCACACGTAACTTCTGAAGTGACCAGCCATTTTCTCCAGAGTCCAGACCACTCACTTCTTCAAATTTTATTCAGCTGTGGATCATACAAAGGGAAAGACGTTGAGAAATTCATTTTGAGATACGTAATTTGTACATCATAACCGAAAGTTGTGACATATTTCCTACTCTCCACTTCAAACCTTACGAGCACATGTACATGTACACTGAACAGCAAGCAGCAACAAAATACATCATCAAACAGTAAATGCATTTATTAATTATGAATACAGCTACAGGCCATGGCTATAAGTATAACCTCATAATTTGATTACTTCCTTTTTGAACCTCCTTGATTATATAACAAGTAACTTGGTACAAATTGAGACCGGCATATATGAACGGCCAAGCCGTCCGTCCAACGATCATACATTATCCCTTACCTAAGACTTCTTGTTACACAGATGTCTCTGAAGCAGGGTACGACAACACGCCTTCCGTCGCACCAGCTGTCAGTGTACGGATGATGACGATGACTCAGACCGGTGACCTGGCATGCGTTTTTTAACGGTGACACAACACACAAACAATCGGGACATCGGCAGTCATTTCTGCGATCTCTGGTCCAACCATTCCATCATTCCTACCTCAGTCCGATGCTATATATACTTGTCAACAGTTCCCTGCCAAATGTTACCTGATGATGAAGTTTTCCCTAACTTTTAAGCGCTCCAAAAGTTGGTGATGTCCGATAGAAAAACATTTGCAAACGTGGCGGCCATCTTGGTTCTGAGTTGATCAGGTGACTACATTCTTGACCTTTGAACTAGTTTCACAACAGTTCACAACGATTAAACTGTAAATTTTGTGATTTACAAGATTATACAAAGCAAATTTATGATATTCGTTATTAATAAAATTGCTCTAAAAACATTATTAGAAGCTTTTGAAATATTTTATCGTCAAACGAATCTTACCCAGCAGCCCTTGCGTTCGGTCACTAACTGAGGACCGCCATTTTTTCCGGGACTGTGTAAGGTAAAGTCGTCAATTTTTCCTCGTTATTCTCGAAAATTGCAATATGTTATGTCACGATTTTTTATACCAAAGATGTGTCTGTTCTTATAAAACCTGTAAGTCAAAGTGAAATCTCACTACCTGTCGTTGTTTTCCTGAGATGAGCTACGAATGTGTGACCTTGTTGAGGTTCTGCATTTTTTGCCGGTCGGTCTGTCCGCACGTAGCGCACGTTGGTTACGTTGGTTGGTTGGTTCCCGATGTTCCTTATGATTAGCATTCAAAACTGTCCGTTTGTGAATATCATATTATCAGGTACGTTTTCAGTCCACAAAGGTGTAAACGGGTGTCTTTGCCATTTGTCGGTTTCAATTCGTCACATTAAAATTTTCCTTTTTATATCCATCATAAATCATGTTGACAACCTCTTAACTACTGTATGGACCTTGACCTTGGCGTTTGAAAATACATGTATGTTACTTCGGGACGTGTTTTTAACTGCTGAAAAGAAGAAGCGTTATGTACATCAATAATAAATTTGCTGACATGAGTGATTGTGTTCAGAACTTCTAATTTATCTAAAATTAATTAGTCTGATGAACAGTGGTCGATGCCAAAACAATAATTTGTGCCACACAAAAAAGGTAGAAAAAAAAACCTGTTCTCCATCATTTGACATCGTTTCAATGTCGACCCTGTACTGCATTCAATTTCGAAATTTTCCTGATATTGAATTAAACCCAATTTTCTCTCAACTGCATCGACAAATATTGCAAATGTATCTATGATAATGTAATCATCCTCATCTGTTGAAGAGAGCTATGATGAAGTTTGCTGATCTAAGATGTTATACTCACTGTTGTATGCTGTTAGACTGTACAATACAGTGCAATAGATATATTGTTGAGAATGCAATGTATTTACTTGTGGTTAGAGATATCTTATATATTTTTTCAGAAGGAGAAGAACCATGGCACACCAGCTGATGCGTGCAGTCCCCCGGCTGGTGGCACGGAGAGCGTTCTCTACCTCGTTAGCCCGGGCTGGTGGTGGTGGTGGAGGCATGCCGGCATGGCAGATCAACCCAAGGTCAGGGTTTTAATCTTACCTTGATTAGTACCAGTGGATATTGGCCTTGTACAAAGTATTTCCAGTAAAAGTCAAATCAACAGCTAAATTCTATTTAGAACATTTTTGGCCTTGAGTTTCGTCATAGAATGTCTTCATTTTTTTTAGGAATTACAACAAACTTAGATGTCTTTATCATGTAATATTAATGATAAAGCATTACGTTCAAGTTAGAAAAATGTAACTATTCTCTTTTGAACATTTTTGGCCTTAAGGTCCATTATTACTGGTTGTCTTCATTTTATCAGGTATTACAACAAAACTTAGATATCTTTATGATGTAATAATAATGTCGATAAAGCATTAAGTACAAATTGAACAAATATAACTCCAAATATGTCAAGTATTTTAAAGTTTTATCTTGTCCCTTCGTATCAATCAGAAATGTTTATGAGGATCGGCCAGACTTCCCCATGCCCAATGTCCCATACGTGAGTGAGCTCACCGACGCTCAGAAGGCACTGAAGACAAAGGAGGCCGGCGACTGGAACAGTCTATCAGACGAAGAGCTCAAGCAGTGTGAGTGTCTTAAACATTGTTTTAGGCTGATGCTAACAGTAACTGCTTACTAACTGCATCCTATTTGCTGATGGAGCATATACGTTTCTTTCACCTATCAGGCATGTAAAGAGAATAGTTTTCTGTAGGATTCTGTAGTATTTTATAGATGAATGGAAACAAGCTGGGATTAACTGTTTTGTTATGGCCCAAAATTAGTGTACCAGTGGTTAGACAAGACAGAACCATACCTTAACCAAAACATCTTTATCTGTATTCATTTTGCAGTACATTTGGTAGCCCTCTATACCCAGCAGTGATTCTCACATGCATTGCACATTATTTTTTTGCAGTGTACCGCCTCAAATTCCACAAGAGTCTGGCTGAGATTGAGGCGCCGACCGGAGAGTGGAAGACAGTGGTTGGCGGCACGAGCCTCATCATTGCTCTCACGCTCGTTCTGTATATCATCCAGAAGAAGTATGGTGAGTCTGGCCACTTCCTTAAGCCCTTTCAGGGAAAGTTTATTTGTCCTACTACAGCACATATGTAGTATAGTCTATATGAAAAGAACAGCCTGTCAGTCTTTGTGAATGTCATCCTATTCCCTGTGTTGAAGTGATGCTTATCACCTGTTGTTCTCTACAGCTATGCCTGAGATGCCCTCCACGTGTAACTATGAGTGGCAGGAGGCCATGATGAAGAGGCAGCTACAGATGCGCAACAACCCTGTAGAAGGCCTAGCGTCCAAGTGGGACTACGAGAACAACAAGTGGAAATGAACCACCCATATCACAGTCTAGCCCCACCTCTGGTGTACAACAACCCCATAGAGCCTTATGTCTGAAAATTGTATTATCTGTTGACAGAAAACAGTGCATTAGGGAATAGGGACAAGTCAGGATCATGACAGTGGTTGTTTTGCAGGCTGCTTGTCTCCCAGATTGTTTGGATTGGAATGCTTACAGTGTGTTGATCATCTTGAAGCCCTTTTGGTTGCTGCTGTTGATTACCGGTAACTGTCCCTGACAGCGTCACGGTTCACTCAGATGGTGTTAGAGGACAGACTTATCACTTGGGGTGTATTCCTGTCTTACCATGTATGATATTCCTATGATTGTGAATTATAGGCACAAATATGAGTTCCAATAAACTTCTATTTCTCCCCTTCTTGTTGCCTCCATTGATCCATGCAATAGGTAGGTTTTTGGAACTGCATACTGCAGAACATCTTCAGGATTGGAAGTAACTTTGGCAGATTGGCATTATGGTTCTCAACATGAATGATCAGATCTTCATTCTATACTTTTAGGAAACAGGCCAGAAGGTATCAATCTTGCACAGATAGGGGACAAGTCTTTGATATTTGGTATTAATATTCTCTTATCTCCATATGATATTTATTATCAGTCAAAGGAGACGATGACAAGGTGATTTTTTCTGTGAACACATGAATTTATTGCTTTCAGCATATATACCTGTATGATATGTAACACAAATTACATGTAACAAATTTTCCCCCTGAAAAATTGTTGGAAAACTGGCTCTCACAACAAAAATATGAAATGGTATATTATCTATCATATTTACATTTGAGCATTTCAGATAGAATGATGCTGAAAAAAATGCTCTCTTACTTAAAAATATCTTTAAAAATTTGATTGCATTTCTTAAAAGCATTAGTCATACTGCATTAGTATAATTTTGGACGGTATTCTTTCTTCAGAATTAAAACAATATAGCAGCTGATTTAGTACCAATAATATCTAGTGATATGTAGTCAAAATAATCAAGCATGTACAAATATCCATTATATAATTTTCACTGAGTTAAATCTAGCAAATTTTCACATTGCTATCCACACATTTTTATACTATAAAAAAACTGCTATCAATTGCCCTTCTAGATAGGTAGGTACTCCTGTGTGGGGATGTCCAGGACCACATCCATGTCTGGGGTACATCTGCAGAAATGATAATAAAACAAATAGTTACAAAAATGAGCAAAATTGAACAAAGTTAAGGTTTACAGGTGCAAATGTTGATAGCAAAACTATATGTAGCACTAAAAATATTGATTCTGACAAGGTTTCGAGTGAATGAACTCACTTTGGTTCCTTTGGGAAAAAGTGGGGGAAGATCTGCTGAAGGACTTGTGACTTGGGATCCTTGATGAGCTGTTTTAGCTCAGCTTCCAGGAGCAAGATGTCCTGCTTCAAGGTTTCCCTCTCCCCACGATGCACCTCTATCTCTTTCTTCATGACAGCGTTCTGTAAGGCCATGTCCTTCAGGCTGCCGTGCATGGCTGATATGGATTTCTAGCCAGAGATGAGGAATACAGTTAGTATGGCAGGAGCAAAACTGGCAATATGTGGGTTTCCTCTGTTGGTTACTGGTTTTCACATGGCAACATCCACTAGGGATCTTTTTTCCTGTTGCTAACAAAAAAAGGTTTTGTTTGGCAGTTTGATAAGGTTTAGCTGTTGAGCTAAACGTGTGACTTGCAAGAAATTCAGTCTTTGTTGCAATACAAAACCTTTAACCCATAACTTTTTATGTCATGCACATTTAGATACCTCATGCATTCTTTAGTATAACAACTTGTTAAACTGCTGGAACAAACTGAAGAAAAAGTTAGCAAGACCTAAGAACAAGGCTGCAGGCATAGGGGATTTTCATGTTGGGGAGGTAAAAATTACCAAACCCTGAAATAACTGACAACTGCCAAACTCGGAAACCTGAATGAACCTCTGGCATGATCACCATGGTGTTAGTAGTCAGTTACAACATTGTAAGTATTCCTCCTCCACCATTTGACACATGGGGATGATACTACACTACCTGGGCATCAGGGTTGTCAGATAGGGCCTGGTGTATCAGCTGTCATGGGGAAATCAGAAAGGATCAGTCTGTGATTTTGCACTCCTAGTATCTGTAGGAGCATGTCATGTTGTGTGCTTGTGATAAAATAGATAAACGTCATTATGGGTACTTACCACAGCATGGTAAATGGAGGAATTAACATCCTAATACTTAACATCCTATATAAAATCTGTGTATAGAGTCTATGTGCCTTGAAATCAAATTCGAGGAAGAAAATGCCAAATACCGGTACATGTCTCCTAAAAGAAAGAATACCATCACCACAACACCTTGCTATATAACCTCTGCTGCCTAAGCCATAACCATTGGTAGCCAAATGGCTACTTCAGTGTGCTGAAGCTCAAATATTAATTTGTAATAATATCAAATGTTAAGAGTCTAATCCTTACCTCTGTGACATTGGAAGTCATAGCCTGGTTATCTGCAACCTTCTGCCTCTCAAAACTTGTTCTCTCGATGTGGATGATTCTGTTCAACTCAGACAACTCCTCCTGTGGGGAAATAAGTACTTTTATTTCGGCCTAACATCTGTGAATAAAAATGCTGTTGAGCTTTAAGCTGTAAGGCACATCAAAGCATACTTATTCTATAAGTTTTACTATGCAGTATAGTATTTTATCATGATCTTCCTAGAGCTATATGTAACAAAGTTGTCTGGTCTTCCAAAGTAGTTTAAGAATGTCTGCTTTAGACCTCATATCTCCTACATGACTCTGGACTAAATACTATAGTCACAGTCAAACTCTAGCCGCATAAAGTGAGCCTTGTTGTTATACAATGCATAGTATTCTGCAGATTTAAAGGGAAAGTTACAAACCTCTTGCTCTGCAGCCAAGTCTTTAAGTTCCGTCTCAAGCCCTGATATTTTCAGAGCCTTAGATGGGTACTCCTTGTCCTTGTATGTGACCAGTACATGGAGTTCCTCCTGTTTCAACTTAAGTCTGTGTTCTACTGCCCTCAGCTCACCATGAAGATCTGCAAAGGGTTTGGTGAAGAGAACACAATGAAGTAATTTTTAAAGTGACAAACTGCAGTTTCTAACAGTCTTGATAAGTGATGCAACTGTAACTATTACAAGAGTATGTAATATTCAATCATGGTTCTCTAACATTGTTATCTTTTTAATTTCATAACACAATTTGGTTTTACTTCCAAGTGAAGCTGTGGCTTCCTATATTTTAGCGAGAACAAGCTAAACCAATGATAACTCAGGTACAACAGAACTATGAATCTTATATCTTACTTTCAAGATCCCTGTTCAGCCTCTCTGTTGTCTCCTCGAGATCTGCCTGGGCTGACTCCAGGTCCTGGTGAAACTTGCTATTGATTGTAGATACTGCCCCCTAGAGATTGAAGTCAGAACTCCATACTTCAATATGTGGTACATGTATAAGAAATATAGCTACATGCCACTATAAATGACTTACGACATAAACTCCACTGAAAAGGGAAATGGACCAAGAAGCAGGTAAGATGACATACTTACCCGACACTTCTCATATTTTCTAAGGAGTTTTGTTGTGTCTCTATGCTGTAGAACAAAATGAATGCAAAGAATATACAATGAAAAAATGTAATTACCAACTAATGCTAAAATATTCACTATTTGTTTACCACATCTTAAAAAAAGATGTAGGCATAATCAAGGACGCAATCTTCATCATAGCAAAACTGAGGTCAATCTGTATCCTTCAAATTGAAATGTTTTTAGTTGCAAACATGGCTTCATCACTGAGTACTTGCAAACATCAAATTTGTAACGAACTACTGAAAACCATGTGTGTACTTACAGTCTGTTTTTCTGTTCCCTGAATTTCTGCTTGCAACTTTTTATTTTCTGACAATCTGGTGATCAAAAAAAGTCAAGGAAAACCCATCATATATTATTGAGCAAAATAAACCACCTTGGCTCAAATGGGAGTTTACTACCCAACCAACTGATTCTAGTAGACAGTGATGATTATAAAAGTGGTCATAAGCGATGCATATATGATTGGCAGAAGCAAAAGGATACAAATACTCGTATCTCTTGGTGTACTCATCCACGGTTTGCATTCTTGCTTTTATTCTCATCTGTAAGAAAGGACAGGGAAAAGTTTAAAGCACAAGTCTTGTCAAAAGTGATGTTAATTCCTCTCTTACATATTACAATGATTTAAAAAAAATGGTAGAAAAGTACAAGTGATCTTGAAATCACAAGTGATCTTGAAATCACAATGTATCTGCTGAACGTCTTTGTGTTTTTGATATGGTGTTCACCAAAGTTCCATTCTGGAACTAAACAATACACACAGGTAATCTACCACAACACCAGCTAACACAGTAACACCCAGCACTTACTTGTAATGTCCTGATTTTACACATCTCTATGTCAACATCCTTAGAATCCTGGAAGAGCTTGTCAGCCCGTTTACTTGCCGAGTATTCTAGCAATTCCTTAATCCGAGACTTAAGCAGCATGCAACAGGCAAGCAAGGCATCTTAGGTTCATTGTCAAAACTGGTGTGTGTTTAATGAACATAATCAACTACTTGACATACAATCATATGGCTACTTTTTCTGGCTGTTCATTTAACACAATCAGAGGCATTAAAATCATTGGAACAGACATAACCATTTAGTGTTTAAAGTCCAAAACCTGAATGGCATCACGATAAGCAAATATGACTTATACTGGTAGATACTTCAGCCTGAAGTATCTAGTTCAGGATGTTTTTCAATTTGGATAGTCAGTTTATCCACATAACATTTTACATCGACGATAATTTCTCAACATTTTCTTTTGTCTTAATTTTTTTTTTTTTTTTTGCACTTGATCTGACCAACGTACATGTTGGTGAAACTTGTTTCCTTCTTACCTTCATGATATTGTCTTCTATTTCCTTCTTTTTGGCTTCCTTTGCTGCCTTCTCATCCAGTATGTGGTACAGGTCCTTCCTGTTCCAGGAGTGCTTACATGTGGAGGAGCAGGCTGTGCCAACTGTCCGTGTGTCCAAGGTTTCATCTGGTGTGACTCGGGCTGCAATATTGTATACAATGAAAGAATAAATGACATTGTACACAATGAATGACATTGTATCATTGCGTGATGCCCATGATGACACTTATGACTTAATGGGATGTATTTTGAAGAGAAGGGCATTCCACAACTGCAGATAAAAGGTGTCAATATCTGTACACATTTTCTAGTACACTGTACTCCACATAAAGGACAGAAGTTTACTTCTATATTACACATTGTAACAGTGAGTATATAGGCACCACTAACTACCCAGCCCAATGGGTCCTGGACCTTTTGGCCTAATCGGTTAGTGCACTGGTTGTGAGCTGACAAGGGTTCGATCCCGGGGGTCAGAGTCAACCCTCCAGTTACCTCTTTCTCTTGTGTTACAGTGTGATCTTATCCCTAGCCGCTGTCCGACTTACATGAGGTAGCCTGACTCTTTACAGTTTTGTTAGTCTTGGTTGACTTGGCACTGGCGACTGCAGCTCTGGTTCTCTGCCACTGCGTGTAGTCAAACATGGCCGAGAACTTGGACTCCAGCGACTTGAGCAGGTCATCCTCCGGCTGTGGCTCGGCCATGGCAACGCCTTTCTGCTAGTGACGTCCGTTGATCTATGGATACAAGAAAGATTGATCTTGAAGCAAGGAATATCATAAAATTGGTTCATGTTTACAACACTAAGTTACTAAGGTTAACTAGCTACATGTACTTTCAAATGACAAGTGGGAGGGGCATACTCAACCTAATGTACTGACAGACTGAGCTGTTGTGAACGGGACTTCACAGGCCTCCTTAGCTACAGAGTACTCTACTCTAAAGTCATTCAAATGAATAACATTTGTACAGCTTGCAGCCAGCATAATACCACTGTAAAAAGTTGAAATGTGTCCAGGGATCTAGCTAGCCTAAGGTCACAAGTGAAGTTTGATTCTTTAAACCTCCTTGTTTATAACAAGCCTAATATAGTTATCCCTGACGATCCCATAACAAAAGACAACTCTTCTTCTTCGTTCTTACCTTATAAACTGCCCTTTATGGGGAAAACGTGGCCAGCAACTGAGATATATGGTCTTCAAGGATCGTGATCTGTGTTTATTTTCACGTCTAGACCCGCCGCCATCTTGGATAGAAATCAAATTGTAACCATGGCAACCGACTCATTACGCATGCCTGATTAGTGCATCCCAGCATCCTTTGCGTGCGCCGTTCGCGTCCTCCATCTTTGCGACTGAGAGAAATTTTAACTTCTTTTTTATGCAGCAAAATATTTGCCAAGTTCGACAGCGAGTGACAGTATTTGTGGAGTGGCATAGGCATGTCACACTACAGGGACCACGGTCCGCTCAACTGCAAGATCTACGTCGGAAACCTGCCGCCCGGAGCGGCCAAGCACGAGATAGAGGAGCGGTTCAGGTGAGTTGTTGCACCCAGCTGGTCGGCGGACAATACCTGCCGGGAACATGTGGTTTTTGTCGGCCTTAAGTGAACCTTAACGCCCTTTATATAGTGACACTGGGGGTGCCTATTGTCTTAATCTGTCAACCACCGACCGTGTAAGCGTTCTGAAAGGAACCTGCAATGGCCTGACAATGCCGGTAAAGCTTATAAAGTACAGCTTACGTGGCAGTTCCTCCCCCGGACCCCTATTCACGGTCTCCCGGATATAGAAGGGACTTCCCGCCGGACCTAAACATAGCCTGGTGCAACAGGGGATCGATCAGATGTAAAGTTGGTAGTAGTATTTTCAGGGATTACAAGTGCACTGACATAAATGAAATACGTGTGTACCATATAATTTGAAACATTGAAGAGTGTCAAATTATTTCTGACTATATAGCATAGTCTCATGATCTCCAAGCAGATCTCTTCGGGGTCCAACTGTATACGGCCAAGCCAACAAAGTGTCTTGCCTCCCGAAGAGATCTGCTTGGAGATAACTACTACAGTATAAAGCAGGGAGTTTGTACACAAGGGAGTTTGTACACAATGTCCCAAGTGGTTTCTTTGAGTACCTGACCCGCCCCCACATTAATTAGAGGTTATGATTAATGATAATAACCTATTTGATTAGACATGAATGGGACCCTCTTTCTTCCATCTGAAGTGACATGCTTTGTGCAATAGAAGATGTTCCTGGTAAATTGTGTAACACATGGTGCAGTTTAAAATTACCTCCATGAATATTTTAAAGTTTATAGAGTACTGCAATACAGGATTTTCTGGTAAATCACTGACTAACTACTACTAGGAATTTATAATTTATTCATCATATCTGGTGCAAATTGTCTTTTTTCATTCATTCATTCAACCAAGGACATATAATGTCTCTGTTGCTTGACAAAATATCAGTAAGTAGAGTTAATGTTAAAGCTTTAAGACTTGATCCATTTCTAGTTTTCTTAAATTAATTATCAGTCCTATTGATGTAGGTGAGTTGGTGTACAGACATGACAAGACAAAGACTGGTTCTCAGTAGGCACGCCTGCCCCCAGGCTGATTCATGATCACATTCTTGTCTGTGAAGGACATTTTTCAACCAGTTTGTCAGCCTGCGGGGCAACTACAGAAGAATGATGGTTTCAAGAATGTCCTTCGGGTTATTGAACAGAGAATGAATTACCTGGCACTGGCAGCGTCTCAACCTGTGTACCCTGGAGAAATGTTTACTTGTTAATGCTGTGAGCATAAGTGGTGGGTAGACAGAAGAGCTTTGTTCCAAGTGGCTTGTCCACATACAGTTTTGTACTTGGCAAAAGTTTGTCAGGTCTGTTGGGACATGTCAGTGCAGACAATAGATCACCCTTTGTCTTTGTACAAATATGTTTGCATTGGGGAAAACAGGTAACAGGTAGCATGAGACCAATTTGCATTTTGTTTGCCCTGGTGGATAAAAATGCTTTGAAGTTTTCAAGTTTAAAATATTGTCATGATAAAAGCTGGCTGGTCTGGACTCTGGAACCTTCTAGCAGAAGTTCCAAAATACAACATAACAAAGAGGCCTTGTTAGACAACACCTGTTCATTGCAAATAATTGCATCCCTAGCCACTTATATGGTTGTGCTTTGCTTTGCAACTTTTCAGAATCCTACCATTATCGGTCATCAACCCCAATGTCCAACAAAGGTTAAAAAGTTTTAATGAGCCAGAAACTTTTTAAAGGTGTAAATCTCTGGGCAGAAAAATCTCAAACTTGCTTGCTGTACCATTCTTTGAGTTTGAGTTCCAAAGATTTTCTCATAGTCATAACAACACATACATTGTACATGTACATGTAATTATCATCCAAACAAAAAATTAACATCAGCCCCCAGACATACACAAACTCCAACTGTAGCTTTTTGATCCATCCATCTGCACATAACTACTTGCTCTGCTAAATAGTTTTTCTTTGTGTGTGGGTGTCTCAGTCAATTATAGATATAAACCTGTGCAGTCACTAGCTTGTTCCCACACTCAGCAGATCTGTTGGCACACCTCCACATCTGGTGTTCTGGCAGACTGCCATCTTGTCCTCTTGGCTTACCTCTGTGAGTGGATATGTTGACAAGTCTGGCTGTACTGTATGTGATACTAGACAAGTCAATGCCATCGCAATACCAGTCAACGCATCCAAACCACTTAACAATTCTGTTCATCAATGGCATGCTCTGGATATCCCCCAGAGGCCCAGACCTATACATAATCAGGATGTAAAATGGCTAGTGTACCGTTGTTTAATACAGCTGAGATTTGTTGATGTACTTCTAAGATCCCTCTATTGTCTGTGCAGTGATTTTGGGCGTCTGCGGAATGTATGGGTGGCGCGGAACCCCCCGGGGTTTGCATACGTGGAGTTTGAGGACCACCGAGACGCCAGAGACGCGGTCAAGAGTCTGAACGGGAAGATGATCTGCGGGGTCCGGGCCAGGGTGGAGTTTTCACACGGGATGAGGCGACCGTCCCGCAGGGGACTGCCACCTCCCGCCCCGTCACGGTCACACGACCGCTACAACTCCCACAGCTCCAGGTCCAGACGATCCAGGTAGGGCTGTTAGGAGTTACATAAGAATAATCAATGTCTCCTGCTAGCTGTGTGGAATTAATGCATGTGTCATTGTAGCTGAGTATTGACTCACCACGGGTATCAGTTGGACCAAGGCCAGAAAATCTCTCCTGTGAGCTGTTCTGGTATGCTTGCATTTAAGAAGTGTACAAACAAATGTTGCATCATACACATTCAACAAGGCTTTTTAGGACAAGTTCTTGTAGTTGTTACAACAAATGTTGCATCATACACATTTGAGAAGGCTTTTTTTAGGACAAGTTCTTGTAGTTGTTACATCATGTCTAATGATATTCCAGATCTCGATCTCCCAGACGACAGAGGTATAGATCCAGATCACGCAGCAGGAGTCGCAGCCCGCGGCGGAGTCGCAGCTACAGCAGAGACCGCTCACGGTCAAGAGACCGGCGGTCAAGGTCCAAATCTAAGGAGAGGAAAAAGAGGTCCAGGTCAGGGTCTCAGAAGCAAGCACCAATCAGATCATCACGCTCACGTTCACGGTCCCCCAGCAAGGAGCGCGAACGCAGCAGGGGGAGAAGTGAGAGTGATGGGAGCAAATCACGGTCTCCGTCCAGAGAGAGGGACGGCCAGGAAAACAACGTGGACAGCCCCGACAGAAGAAGCAACGGGATCGACGAAGATTGAAGACAGACGACACAAGGTTCACATTCCCCTTATGGGATTCCCACTCTGCAGGGCAGGGGCTATGCTGCTCGGCCCTTGCCAAGCTAGGACTGGTTAGGACTGTCCGACCATCCTCTCATCGCAGAGCTGGACTCCATCTTGTACTAAAAGTATGGCATAGTTTACTTCCACATTCTTACTACTTAGGAAAGGTGCTTTCCTTTTATCATTAAGCACTGCTGATCAAAATATTGTGTAGTATGTGTGTGCATGTGTGTGTATGTGTAATATCTATCTAGCTGCCAAGCATGCA
Source organism: Branchiostoma belcheri (assembly GCF_001625305.1). NCBI lineage: Eukaryota > Metazoa > Chordata > Leptocardii > Amphioxiformes > Branchiostomatidae > Branchiostoma > Branchiostoma belcheri. The sequence continues at coordinate 4,366,630 of NW_017803909.1, read as the reverse complement.
ATGTTTGTTATAGGCATATGATAAGTATATATAATGAGCCAAGGGATTGCTCTTGGATGGCAAAGATAATGATCGTGGTATCATTACACAGAACCAAGTTTCTACATTTAATTTAATGTCTTGGATATGTCTCCTCCGTTTTCCAGAGGAAGCTGTTATACATGTACTTATTAACCAGCATATGATGGTGGGTTTAAAAGTGTTTCCAACTTTTTGCTACTTTTCATAAAGGGAACCTGGTGGTGTCTATGTGGCTTAGTCTGGCATTCTGCACTGCCTCTGCTGGCGCTCGCTTCAATGCCTTGCATTTTTATCAAAATGACCAAAATGAAGCGAGGAAAGAAATTCATCTTTTTGTTTTCACAAACAAAAATGTCAGCCTAATAGATGTTTGATGCATAACCTTGAAATATTTTATGAATAGTGCAGCTTGATGTCCGTAATGTAGGTTGATGTAGTCATGTACATTGGCTGTTGTATGAAACCATTTTCACCTGTCCAAATCAGTAGGCACGTCTCTGTGCAGCAGGTACTGAGTGTGGAACCTGTAGTTGTTCGTCAGGAAGCCCCAAGACTGTCCTTTGTTGTGTACTGTGATGATGATCTTGCTATAACATTCCGTTAACAGGAGGCATGTTCCCCTGCCCCCCAAATCAACCGAACAGCCGTCCAACAAATGGGCAACCAATCAACCCAACTGCCCTGCCAATCAACCACCCAGACGACATCTGAGGCCCAACCCCCACAACCAATTCTCTCAACCATCCAACCCCACTTCTCCCAACTAGACCAGCGGACAACGAGGGTGCCTTGTGCCACGCACCTCGCACCCTGTCCCACCTAGCATCACATAGTGAACAGGCAACGCAGATAAGTCAGCATCCCTCCCACCACAAGGGAGACAGGCAGGCCTCACTCTAGCAGGTCATAGGTCGTAAAGCCCTTCAAAAGGCAGGTGGATCCATACAGAAATTACAGTAAAAAGATCTGTTTTTTTTCCCTTGCCGTTTGCAATCTAGTGTTTTTTTTTCCTTCCACTCTTTTCTCCTCCTCTTGATAAAATGCTTTTTGCTTTCATTTTGCGTATTTGTCAGTGTTTCCTGTCCTCCGGTGTTGTGCGTACTAACCGTCTTCTCCACAGCAATCCTGATGCCGGAGCTCCTACAGAGAACGGCAGACAACATCACAAGTCATGAAGGAGGGCTTTAACTGTAGACCCTATCTGTAGTAGTTGATAAGTGAGAATGCTTCAGTCAGAAAGTCATGTCATAGTAGTGAATCTTTCAGTGTGCTGTACACACAACAAATTTGGACAGTAAGGTGCTGTGCTGTGATCTGAGATGAACGACTTCTTGTTGCATCGGGAACTCCACTTGAACTTGTATTTTCCATGGCAGCTCACGATTGTGTGGAAACTGTACTCAATAAACTACATTCTAACATACTATCACTATATCCTATGTAAATGTCCAGACAGCACATTATCAGTAAGACATACTAACTCTGATTAGGTCTGGCATTGCCATGCTATTTACTAGAAATGGAACACAGAATTGAGTAGTGCATTTGGTAAGGTTCTGTTGGATGGTCTAAAAGGTAGCCTTGATGCTATCTTATTTAGTTTCATAGGGCTCTCAGACTCACTAGCAACAGATTGGTAAGTCCTCTACATGACTTCTCTGGAACTGCAGATGTCTGTTGTTGCAAATATGAAAATACAGTATTGGATATCATTATCAGTGAAATTAATCAATGTCCGTCAATAAGTGTAGAGTAAGAAATCTAATGCCACCCGATATTATGCAGGTATTAATGCCATATGTACATAATGTAGTATGTAAGACTTGGGAATCATATGAATATTATTAAACACTTCATATATATTATTTACTGCATGTCTTGTTGGTTGCTCATTTGTGTGTTTGTGTTTTGGTAGAAAGGTGTGAAAGTTGCAGACATCTCACTGCAAATAAGCAAATAGAACCAGTCCTCCACCAGGAGTTCTTCCCCCTTTCTTGATTTGCCTTCCTCATGCTATCTTCCTTTTTTTCTTACCCTTTCTCCCTCTTTTCTGCCTTTTTGTGTATTATCGTTCCTTCTTTTTCCCTCAAAATCGTTTGAAACTCGACCTTCTCTCCTTTCTTCCCTCCTTTCAGTTCCTCCCAAAATGTTTCCGTCATTCACGCCTTATGAGTTATATGTGTGGCCACTTATAAATTGTTGCCTTTACATTTGTATAGAATTGCTACTCTCCAAGCAGAGGTTTGGGTTTTGGGGGTATTTTTAGCGTGTTTTTAGGCTTTTTTTTATCTGGGTTTCTCTTTTGCACTGAATTTTTTTCGGGTT
>NW_017803909.1:4334889-4364074 GCF_001625305.1 Branchiostoma belcheri | reverse complement strand
GCACTGAATTTTTTCGGTTGGTGGAAAAAAAATTCAGTGCAAAAGAGATACCTCGATAAAAAAAGGCTAAAAACACGCTAAAAATACCCCCAAAACCCAAACCTCTGCTTGGAGAGTATAGAATTGCTTCATTTCAGACCTTTTTGAGCTAAGCCATTTCTATGCTTCCCAGTACTAGCCAAGGCAACGACCTCACATTTCATAAGTTCCACTCTGGTGAGCTCGCTTCAGGCGTTTAATTGACTGTGTGTCCCTGAGTGTCACCCACACAGTCGTATTATTGTAACATAAAGGTCATACTCAAAGGGTCCCGCCCATGACATGTCACACCTGAAAAATGCCTTCCCACTATTATATCTCGTCTATAATTACAGTTTAGCACGTTCTTATGTACGGGGTGTAATAGCCGCCGGGGGTTAATGACTACCCTGGGAAAACCTGCATAATTTGGCCCATAATTTTGGTCCATAATGAATAGTTTAGAAGAACCACAACACGTATGCTGTTGTAAACGGTGTTTTGGTTTATTGGGTGCGAATGTTAATCTCCATGGAGTTGCTGTGAGGTAAAATCGTTACGTTCCCCTGTCTGACCGGAACTCTAACAGGGAGTCGATTATTGGCAGAACCGGACGGCTAGAAAAACGTAAGGATTTTGCCTTGGGCTCCCCACATCTGACTGGTGCAATAGCTCAATATTTATTGGTAGAGTGCTCGCTTTGTAACCGGGAGGTCGTGAGACCCTAGCCTGGGTGCCATCTGATTTGTAAAAAAACTTTTTTGGGGTAGCCGTTACAAGTTGGATGGCACCCAGGCTAGTGAGACCCGGCCGGGTCATACCATGGAGGTAGCTACCTCCATGAGTCCATGGTCATACCAAAGACATTAAAAATGGTACACGCTTCTTTCTCTGCTTAGCACTCAGCACATACATGAGAAAAAGTGTGGGAAGGTCAAATACTGGACTTGCACAAGTGTGTCGCCCAAGGGCTACGAAATGGAGATGGGCACCACCCTACGCTCGGTGTAAGAGCACGGGAGACCTTTTCCTTCCTTCTTCTTCCCACATCTGCTTTCATATTATGTAAATTTCACCTCAAGATTGATTCACTCCGACCCATAAAATACATGTATAGAACATGGTACCATCAAGAAATCTACATCTACATCAAGGACATTACATGGAGATACCATGTATATAACAACTGGATATGGAAGGCTTTCTGTTCGATATTTAATTTTCATCGTCCCAATAGGTAATCCCTTCAGTGAGTGATTGCCACGACATAGTGCGTTGAATGATTCTGATGGTGACTGACTTTTGGAAGCCAAAGCTGTATCATACACAAAGGTCGGGTGTATATTTTATTTCATCCAAGGAGGTTTACGGTACTAGTACTACTGGCAGCTCGTCGGCTCGAGCACGGGTCCATTATCAATGATTTATGGCGCATTTCTCCGTATTTATTAGCTCCTTACAAGTTGCTTATAGATGCCGCTACAACAAACCGCCATTTTATTTTTCTCGGTCAAAGTTCGTATACTAGTTTGTTCATTATTAGATGATTTATTTTGACTACTTATTTTACACCGTACCGATCCTACTTTTTGAAAACGGAAAACCTATACATGTGTCGGATATTGGAGTCAAAGCTATAATTTGAGTTATTGAGATATTGGAGTCATTGCTTTGTACACGTGTTTCTTTATTTGCTATTTGCCACCGATTGGTCATAGCAGCACATCATAAAGGCATATATAATGGAAACATAAGCTCTTCACATGTATATATACAATACTTACATCTATAATAACGTGACATAAGTGGTGTTCAGCTATATTTTGAATGTCCGAGTGACATGATATCAGTTCACTAAAGCAAAGACAGGAACAGTGAGTCAAAGTCCTAAATGTACCGTAGGGAACATTAGATTCTGTTAGCACTTCTTCTTTTTTTACCATGTCACTATTGTAATCCCATCTTTTAAATTGTGCATTATTAATTAGGTCAATCCGGCGAAAGCTTGCTGTTATGAATCGGATATTACAGGACATATGAATGTACATGTATGAAAATAAAATGTTACATTTTGCATGGTGAAGCCCGCCGCATTTTGTTATTGTCATTATAAATAGGTATTAATTAAACCCACTACTCATTGATTTCGTTAACAAAACATCCTTTCCTTACCTTAGATCTATAACACGTAAAAGTTCGTCACTATGTTGCCCTTAATGGTGATCACTCCAATATCCACAATAATATCGGACAGCGCCGTACTCACGGCTGACGCCATTTTGCATCCAACTGAAGCATTCGCCAGTCGCGCCATATTCTAGGTTTGCCACCCCTCATCCTGAATATTGTCCCAAAACAGTGCTACCTGACTGTGTGCGGACGTCTTCTCCTTCGAATCAGAGAAAATTCCCCAGTACACCTGCGCCAAAACGACACAGAACTACAAGTTTTCCCTCCCGTTTGGAAATGCTCCTTTTGCCCATATATGGTAGTACTGTTTAAGCGTTACCGAGAAACGGATGCCAAATCTTTCTGCGAAATATAATGGGCGTTTTTTTCGTAGAAAATGTCTTGGAGCTAACCATGGGAACATGGGGAGGGTAGGGTGGAGGAGACATTATTCCATGGCTCGAAAATTGTTTGATGTGCATCAATGAGATAAAGCCTCGGCGTCCACGTTTTGAGGCTTTCTATATTATACTACGTTATAATATTCCACATAATTGTTTATTAAACCATAACAACATCATACTATACAACAGTGGCGTCGCACATATATTGGCGCTCATGTATTGGCGGAGAATGATGGCGCGATATCATAAACACGTCATAATGATCGGTAACGCGGAGTAAGGGTAAGGAGCGGCATCTGTCGACTTCCATAGGAAATGCAACTCAAAGATGAACTTTCAACTTTAGCCTTGCTGACATCTGTAGGCAGAGTTGACGAGAAAGGTACGTATGTGTGCAGCAGGCTAGCGGCCCTCTCTTTTCACCTGGCAAGCGTTAAGATTTATGTAGTTCAGTTGCTTATGAACAGGGAACTGTTAATCGTTACCCTAATGTTGCTGACAAAGGAGTAACACTGACAAACACCGTAACGTTGAAGAAAGAATGGGGAGGGGGTGGTGGGATCAAGCGACTACGTACCTGGCTCATACCTTATTTGGTACATATAACGTCACGTTGGTTGATGCTAACCTCTACAAACTTAACCTATAACCTAGATCCATTTGTCCATTGCGTAGGCTGAACATTTCTCTTTTGTAGCACACCTGACAAAGGTAACCCTTAACCCTTATGAACAAGGTCAGCCAACTAACTGGACAGTCAGATTCACTTTCAAGTAGTGAGACCCATACATCCCCAGCTCATTCTGTTCTCTCACATACAGGGCAAGGGTGAGCCAGTCAGTGTCGGCTGGAGGTGGGGAGTTTTTCCATAAACATGGTGCCTTCCGCACTAGTCCTGGGCGCGTCACGTGGTATCGGCCGGCAGGTCGCCCTGACCCTGGCCGGTGCCGGTTACCGGGTGGGCGTGGCCGCCAAAACCGTCCAGGACACGCCCAGACTCCCGGGAACCATCTACACCGTGTCGGACGAGATAACCTCCCGAGGTGGACACGCCCTCCCCATCCCGTGTAACGTGAGGAACCCGGAAGAGATAAACAACGCAGTCAGCACATGTATCCGGGAGTTCGGGGCCCTTGACTTTACGGTGTACAACGCCGGTGCGATTCTGTGGGAGAAAGTCATAGACACGCCCCTTAAACGGTTCGACTTGATGATGGACGTGAACGTGAGAGGTGCGTACGTGATGATACAAGCCGTACTGCCGCACATGCTGGAGAGGAAGGCGGGGAGGATACTGCTGGTGGCCCCGCCCATCTACTCCCGCTTTTTCAAGGGAAAGACGCCCTACGCCGTGACCAAAGTCGGGATGACAGTACTAGTGCATGGCTTGGCGAGGGAGCTCGAAAATACAGGTAAAATGAAACAAGAAGTCTGAAAAAGTATGCCAGTATAGTCACGTGAATAAAGATATATTACATTTTGTTCTTGCGATTTTAACAGAGCAGAATCATTGACATTATAATATAATAACGTTCAAAGGCTGCATAGATAACCGGTGAAAGAGATACTCTGTGCGTACTTTTGAGCTCCTTACAATTATTTATCGTTTGGCAATGTTTAATATACATCATTCAGGGGTCTCCATATCAGCACTGTGGCCTGCAACGACGATAGAAAGTCACGTGACCACGGTGAAGAGCGTTCCTCCAGCGTACTTCAGGAAGGCTGACGTCTTTGCCGATGCCTGTCTGGCTATTGGTCAGGAACTAACAGAAAGGTCTGTGTCTAATTACCTACTAGTATTTCCACACAAAACTGGATCGTAGTTGGAAAACACGTGCAATGATGTATCATTGTATGTAACGTTATATGTTTAAAATAAATGCACAATCTCATATAATCGCAATACTTTGCATCAACGTTAACAGAGTAATGATTCCATAGTTAGATCAAGTGGACACACTACGTCACCGTATCCTCCAGGTGAAATAGGCAGGCATCAAACGTGAACGTGGATTTGGGTCAAATATCACCCCTATGTGTGCCGGACTGGTGTAAACCAATGAATCACCTTTTGCAAACAGGATTTTGGGTTAAAAGGCACTAAAACTGAAATTAGTGTATTTGTCCTTAAACGTTACCTTCTGTAGTCCGCCCCTTGTAAGGCTCTTCCGTTTGTTATTCTCCAGGTTAAACGGCCTGGCTCTAATAGACGAGGACTACCTGCGGACTGTGGGGGTTACGGACTTCTCTAAGTACCAATGCCTGCCGGGGACGGAGCCTCCCCGCATCATGCCCCGCCGGTTCCCGTCTCTACGGGTGGAGGAGGAGGACCAAGTCACCATACCGGACTCCAAATTATAGTCTCAGAACTGTCACCATATAGTTTTAGAACTGTCACCATACCGGGCAACAAATTATAGTTTCAGAACTGTCACCATATAGTTTTAGAACTGTCACCATACCGGACAACAAATTATAGTTTCAGAACACTGGAACTAGTGACAGTGTCTTTTTTGTTCGCGATTTTCGCGGTGACCTCCTGAACAATACAGATTTTCTCTCAGCAATGTACTTTGCGAAGGTTTTTTCCCTGCCGCGAAAGCAAGTCCACATAAACATTTGAACACATGAGTTTATGAATTTACCATGTATAACTTCCAGGGCGGGGACTGTACTTGTGTTACGTTTTGTGAACAAAGTTCGGGTTATAGACATACTCTTATATACATGTAATGGACACAAGCTACAGTGACCAACATGCGCACGATTTTCGCAGACACTGGTATCGCATCACTCTCCATCACTCTTTCCCACTCCCGACTGTTACTGTTGGGAAAATAAACTTAACTTGAAACATCCACTGGTTGGAAAACACACACACGATACAATGCGTTCATGATCTGTATTTGCTTTAATCATGTAGTTCATGGAATTCAAAGTAGTGCCGTCAACAAGTGGAAAGGTGATTTCGTTGCTTCTTCGTCGTTGTATCATTTGTTACAGAATAGTTCACTGCAGCTGGGTGAAAAGGCTACATAAGGTATTTCAAACGGCCAACACACAGGTAATTTGTATAACACCGTAGACGACAGAAGAATGGTGGCATGCCACATGCACAGGAAACGTATGACGGTCTGTCACTTATGTAGTTGCAGTGATTCAATCTGTAACAAATATCGTCTACCTTGATGCCAACCTTCTTTGATATATTAATTGAATAGCATCATTTGATGGAGCTGCCTAGGCTACTGAAGCTGCGTATTACTACTACTATTGTTGTACTGTGACTTTTGTTGCGATTGAAGGATTCTGGATGGAGTAATGATATTCGTTAATCTTCAAGTTATCTAGCTCTAACTGGTACAAATTCGATTCAATCCTGATTCAATGCAGATCCACCTGCGTACATGGAGTGGCAGTTCAACAAGTGAGACCGTGTTCTAGTATCCCATAAATTAAAACTCGTTCCATATGCAACTATACAACATTCCATATTGGAGCGTCGAAAAATATTTGAAAATATCTGTAAGTCTCAACAAACAGAAGAAAGTTACATTCCATGTTTAAGAGACAGACACAAACCAAATATACAGAATAATACATCAGTATGTAAATATGGCTTTAAGACAAATGTGTTGCATCATCGAGAGTGATGAGTTGTATAAGAAATGACATAATTAATCTATTGAACGCGTCTTTGCGTCAGGATTGTTCAAAAGTTGGCGCCATAAGTATTTGGATTTGGAGATCGGAACGGAAAGCGTTTTGTCAAGAGATTTGGTCGTTGTCAATATTTAAAGTGTAGTTGCTGGATGGTGGAATCGTAGATGGGGTATCATTCATAGAACAGTTGCTGTGATACGTGGTGGCCAAACATGGATAGGTACTATAGTGTTACTTCGCGCTCCATTGTGACCTACAGTCGACGCAACTTCAGGAACTCTTCCAAAAAGATCCTGGTCATTCCAAGACAACTTGAATTCTCATCCTATCATGGGAATGATATATTAAATAATAATTCTGTTCATATATATTTGCAACTTCTTCTCTACCATACAGAAGAGCAGCATTCTTTTTTCTGTAACAATAGTGTCGAGAATATGCGACTTCTTTGTCTTTCAATTATTCCAATACTGTGTCAATTGTGACGCAGAGCATTGCTTTTCAGATCAGAATGTCCTGGCCTCTTTTTCATCCTGTCAGGTACTGGTAAGAAGGGATTTCGGTAACTGACTGGAGATAGTTGAAACGATATTTAGTCCGAAATCTCCTCAATAAAATGCCGTTAATCGTTGGGCATGATGAGGTTGATCATCCCGTGGTGCACCTGTCCTTGTACCGGGCCGTAGTGGATCTTCTCCCCGTCCAGGGTCATGAGTCCGGGCGGTGTGACCGGCTCCACGCGGAAAGCCTTGCAGCACACGTACCCGCCGTCACTGCCGAAATCAAACACCTGGGTCCCTTCCGCCATCTTCCCCATGAACTTCAACATCTGTCTCCTGGACACGCCCGACTTCAGGAAGGACAGGAACAGGACACCGTCGTCAAACGAGCTGCACGGAGACGAGAAGTAACCTTCTGAGATGTGGCTGATGCTTTGGATGATCATGGTGACGAAGTCGGTGTCTATGGTAACCCAGTTGGCGGGGACAGGCTGGTCCAGCGGCGGGAGGAGGGGGGAGGGCGGTCCGTACACATGGTTGGGAGGGTTGCCTCCAGCCGTGCATGGCTGGGAGGACTTGGAGTTGTTTTGGTTCGTTGACACGGATGCTCCGATGAAGTCAGAGTCGCCGTTTTTGTAATGTTTGTCCTTACCGTCCATCTTTCCCACCATGTCGTCAGCCGTGGTAGCTTCATAGACAGTGTTCATATTGCCATTTACGTGCCCTTCGGAATTTGTGTGGTGAACGCCGTTTTCTGTGGAAAATGACATGAGCTGAGCGTCCAGTGAGGTGGACTCCTGACTGGGCGTTTCTAGAGGTTCATTGTCCGTAGAAATGTAATTAAACCCGTTCATCGCGCTCACACTGCGCGTGCGCATCCTTGCGTCATCACGTCGACCGTTGATGGTGACGGCAGACGAACTGTGCGACAAACTTCTGGGTTTGACGTCGACTTTGTTTTGGGACAGAACTTGTCGTGCCTGCTTCAGGGCGTCCACGCCTTCCACGGGAAGGAAAGAAAGCTTACCCCTGTACACCCTCAGCTTCATTAGGTTATGGAGGGACCCGAAAAGAAAGCGACTTCCCCCCAAGTACCGATAGCGTTCGCTCTCGATGTCCACGTCGGCGGAGAAGCCCCACTGGAAGGACAGGAATGCGTAGCGACGCTGGGAGGCCGTGTCGACAGACATGAGGTCCAGCGGACGGGTGTGACCTTTCATCGTGGCCTTCAGCAACACGAAGGTCGAATGGAACATCCTGTCCTCCTCGAATGGTTCCCTGGTAAAAGAAATTCAGGCCAAAATTAGATTTGCAATGAAAGGCGATGACATACAACAGTGGTTCTGTCAATCAGAACTCCAATCACAAGGTCCGACAATTTCTTAGAATTATTTCATTTTGTGCATACATAGATGAGACAAAAGGAGGTTAAAACATGTCCTCACCCCAGTGCATAGTTAATGGAGTAGCAGAGTCCGTTTCCCGAGCCGGCGGGAAGGATACCGAGCGGGATCTTGATGGCCTGCTCCCAGTCAGGCCGCGACATCAGCCCGTTAACAACCTGGGGGAGAAACGGGTGGGTCAGCACCGGGAAAGACTGGTCAAAGCGCTATATATATTCTTACCATTTTCCTCTGTGGCCATCGAAGGGGATCTCTCTATGTATAGTGGCTAAATTTAGTGCACATTCTTCACAATGGAAGACTGGCCTAACAGAAGTTTTTTATGCCGAACGTTACTGTCTAGGCGCCAGTCACGTTCAGGGAAACGTTATGGAATGTATATAATGTTCAAATAATCATGGCTTTACGAAACCTTTTCATGTTCACTCCATACAATCTAAAACCATTATATAGTGTCTTAGTATAAAGTTCAGGAACAGGGATAAAGTTTCTTATCGAAATCTTGACGGCAGTTAAAGGTTTTAAACACTTAGCGTTTGTGTGTCACCGATGGAAGAATGTTGGGCAAATTTCTCTCAACGGTTTAACAGAACATCGCCTACACGTCTGTGAACTTTCCGAATGGCAGACAGTCGGGGGAAGTGTAGGAGCCTAATCTTTCCGTAACACTCTCAGGCATTAGAGTTGACTAAACCAGTACTACTGACACACAACCTGCGATTAGATGGATAACTACTTCTTTCACAGGATGGAGAAGGCTTGTGCTGGATGCCTCCCTCCAGACGAGGATGGCACAGCTCCAACAAAAGCGCCAGAGGCACGAGACCAGGTGATTGCCGGGCGTCCCACTTTTTGAATGCAATTAACCGTACCTTGTTCGTTTCTTTCTACTGAGCTTCCCCACTACTCCCCGGAAAAAAGTGGCCTTACCTCGTACAGCAGACCATCCCCGGACACAACAACGATCCCTCCCCAGGACGACAGGTCCGTAGTCTGCACCACATCAAACGCGTGCCCAGAGTATTCTGACAATAAAAAAAATGATAAAGGAAAAAAATATATAGTTTAGTCGATCTAAGTACTTGTAATCCATCTTAAGCTTTGAGGATGAAAACTATAACAGTGGGTACATTCACTGCGTGTATGTATGTGTGTGCAAACGTTATACACGTAGTTCTTCCTTAGATGGCCCGTGTTTGCATTAAATTCCTGGTTGTACATGTAGATGATGAGGCAAGTATCAGTAAGCATAACATGACTTCTGTAGCTATCGCCCCAGTGCTCGTACATACCTGTGGTGACCACACTTATGGAGACATCGGCCTCCCCCATCATGGGCAGGACCTGGTCGTCAAAGTACTGTTTCGCCTTCCCCTGTCCGCCGAACGGGTTGAGCAGCACCAGCAGGGTCGGGCGGGAGGGCAGCAGGCTGGGGCGGAGGTCTGCGGAGGGGGAGTTGTAGGAATCAATTAATCAATAAATCAATCAAATGATCCAGAAGCCAATCAATCAATCAATAAATAAATAAATCCAACTGTCCGTCCATTCGACCATCCATTCATCCATTTACCCATCCATCCATCCATCCATCCATCCATCCATCCATCCATCCATCCATCCATCCATCCATCCATCCATCCATCCATCCATCCATCCATCCATCCATCCATCCATCTACATTGCACTAGCGAGGCCAACAATTTTCAAGCAAGAAGAAACCAGTGTTCAAAGGCAGAAACTGCAAGAAAATCAGGAACAAAACGAAGCAACTGCTAAGTGATATTTCCGGCAGTGAAGAGGCGACTTGAACTTTTCCCCTCAACTAACGTTACTGTTACATGATAGATCAGCTCAAATGTCGTTGTTTACGAGTGTGTACAGATGGATCATGTTTGGCAAGTGTCCATGACACACGTATATAGGACTTGATAGAAATGTGTTCACACAATTGCGTGCGAAGACGAAAGTTTGCGTTCCCTGCTCAGCTCAGGCGCTTCACTGTATGTATGTCGTAATTTATGCCCAGCTCCCAGAAGGCTTACGGGTCGTCAAGAGGTTCACACGTTTTCGGATAACTGTGCCGGCGACAGCCATAACGGGCTAAGGGGTCGAGTAAACGTTGTATTTTTTTTAACTCAACACTTCCGTCGTGTATTTTATTTTTCAGATAGATACAATGTAGATCTATTCAAATTCTGATATTTATGTACCATTTTTCTTGGGAGAGTTTGGTTAATATCATACCAAATGCCACGTGCTGTATATTGAAAGAACAATGGTCTGGCAACCACCTCCTAACATTCACTCGCTCATGGTTACATTTGTTACAGCCACTTGAATGCGTTTGCACGCATTTGTAGACCGGACCACAAAAAGTGGTACAAATCCTTGGTAACAAAAAACACTGCAGTTTGCGATTGTCTTCATTGGCATTGTTCAGCTACTTCCAGTCCGTCAAGAGACATTGTTGAAGGGCCACTTGAACGTCAGACAGACTGGTTCAGACTGGTTCAGACCAGGACGCACTCCAGACGCATTAGTGTTCCACTCTGCCGTGCGCTGGTATATCGATCTCTTACACTTCAGACTGGACACATGGAAAAACGAACGTTTGTACGTACGGTCAGGGCTCGAAATTAAAGGTGGTCCAATGGCCACTGACCGCTAAAATTTAGGCTGGGACAACTAGATCTAAAAAGACACTTTGTGACATTTTTGGGACAATAGAAAAATAATCAACATTCAGAGTGTCAGCCTTTCTTTTGTTTATCAGGCACATTTCCCGGCTTTTGGATCCGGAAAAGTAGCTCCGAATTTCCTGTCTATACTGCAATTATAGTGCGCCTGGGAGTGAACACAAGCAAAAGAAAATTGAAGCCATACATATTAGTTAAAAAAAAAAACAGGTTGGGACAGTTCACCTCACTTGGGGACAATTGAAATTTATTTTTGGGACAGTGCTGGGACAATAGGAAGAAAAGTTTCGAGGCCTGCCGTACGTAGGTATTATACTGACCGGCAGGCCTACGGCGAAAAAAATGGCGCACGTACACTTTCAAGTGACGCAGAGTCAGTCATGCGACGCTTTTGTCGGTCGTACAAAGCCCTCTAGAATATTAGACGAAACAATATAATATTTATAAGACGCATCTTAGTACAAAGTTAATATTTAAACATAGGACCGAATTGTTATTCTCAGAGGTTTGGTACGACAGTACCATGAACTTTTGTACGCCAATGTGTTATTATTTATCGAGTATTTTGTTGTCCCATTCAAGCAACAAAGAAACGATAATGACCTCTCAAAACCATCACAAAACGCGATAACCTGTTAGTTTTCACATATTCCATTGTCTAGTCTCCCACTGTGCGAAACACAAATGATAAACGCGCATCTTCTTTGTGTCGTCAAGTTCAATGCCAACCCCGATATTCCCATGCGTGCCAGACCGTCATTACTAAGTCAGACACGTGGAGAGGGCAGGTGGTAGACTGGGCGTTAACCAGACAGTCCCGTGTCAGTAGAGGTCTTCTAAAAGCTTTCCAGGTAGGCTGGAAATTGCCTGACATGACGATTCTGGACCGATTCTCAGAAAGTCAATGACATACAACTGTTTCGTTTTATTTTATTTTGTTGTTTTACTTTCTCATTTCCATTTCTCTGCCTGCTTTTTCTTCCACCGTCACCGTCTTCTATTCATATCATTATTGTTCACCTTTGTCTTACAAGAAGTCATCGGTCTTTTATTTTGGGTGAGAGGGATACCATTGTTCGATGCGAACAACGCTCATTCATCCACAACAATAGTTTACTGGTTGTTCATTACACGCCATTAACCCCAGTGACACATCACCATTTCACACAGATGCTGAGATGGTGGACTGAAATCGCGATCTCCTAGCAGATGTATGGAGATCGATCTTCACACTTTACTGCAAGTAGATGGGAAATATTACTAGTATTACGTTAAGATTTTCCCTTTTATAAACTAGGAGATTATATCACTGGTGCTAAACATGTTAGGCTGACGATGGAAGACACAGGGACTTGACAAACATCTAAGTTTGAACTGTGGGAATCGACGCGGAACTTGCTAGTTTTAACATCATTACATGTTACAATTTGCTGACAGTTCGTCTCCTAACTCGATATTGCAGTTTTTACGGACAGTATAAGGTAGAGCTCAGTCAGCTGAAATTGAAAACCCCACCTCCATTTTTGCAACCTTTGGTTATTGTTCTGACCACAAAGAAACGAAGTTCAACATAGCTGTAATCCGCAGCCGTCATGGTTTATACAAATACAAAGGAAACGCAATCAGGCCTCTTTGTGTACCCTGGTTTTCGAGGTCAGATCTGAGATCCATTTTCACGTTCCCTTTACAACATTTGTGTCTTTACTGTGGTCAAAACAACAACCAAAGTGTTCAATTTCAGCTGACTGCGCAGCGCCACTCAACCTGAAGCACAACGTCGAGTTATGAGTCAAGCTGTCAGCAAATTGTAACATGGAATGATGTAATGCTTGCAATCGTGTTCGGTAACTGTTTACAACTCACGTCCTGGTGGCCATATATCACACCGTACGGTCAAAAGTACGGAAGCCTTTATTGGGGCAAGATAAATAAACAACCTAAAACGTACTACGTACTAGCCACGGAAATAGGATCTCTCTCGCTCTCTCTCCCTCTCTCTCTCTCTCTCTGTCTCTCTTTTACAAAGGATTGTTCTGTCCAAGCAGATTTATTAGAGAACATCACAAATCTAACCATGTCACTGAGATATGAGCACTCATATTGATGTACATTATTGTTGCAAGTACAGCAAAACGGTGACAGAAGCTACAGTCAGATTGCACACGTAGAATACGTGGTGGTATGTTGTATCTATTAGCACTGTACCATTGTGTAAATGGGCAAATATCTTTATCACCTCTCACTGCAGCTGTCAAATCTTGATCTTTGCCCACATTGTTCGAAACACAAATGTGCAGGGAGCGGACGTCGTACTTTGCACTGTTTCATAATAATGACTGGCAAAACTAATTCTTTCCAAAATCTGCAGCGTAAACTGGTCTGACCAGTAGCTGACCATGCGTGTTGTAATTTTCAGATCGCCGTACCTAACTGATGTATCTGGGTCATTGGGACACGGATTTTCGAGCGTACTCCAGACCTTTGGCGGTGGGCAGCTACCGTGGCAGATGCTATTACCGAGTGAGAGCAAATAAGTGTGTCACGCTGAAACATACTAATCAGTGGGAGATAATGACTAAAATATGTATGTGGTGGTTTTGAATATAGATATTATATTATGTCATCACATGTCTTATTATTAGACCGTGGTCAGACACATGACTAGAAGTTAGACGTGGTACATATAAAGTATCAAAGTATCGATTCTTATTTACTATATTGACTTGGGCTTACGCACCACTGTTGCCAAGTACATTTAAAAACATGTGTGTGCGGCAGAAAAGAGGGAAATGTTTCTCCTAAAAGAAAACGACCATCGTAATACAAGTTAGGCTAGTTCATGATCTGAAATTGAACTTTGTATTTAGACTAGTAAGTGTTGGGTGATGTAAATCGCACTGTGTGTCGGGAATATTGCATAAGAATGTTCCACCTGTCCTACTAGGCACACTCGGACTCTCGACCTTTGAGCAAATGTCGTCAAACTAGAACAACAGTGCTTTGTACCTCTGAGGTTTCAAGGACAAGGGAATAATGGATACACATATAAACAGGGGACAAGCAAAATGCTACCACTTCATAGCAATTACATGTACGTACAGTACAGACAATGACGAATGTCTTTCTAAAGCAATAGTATCTAAATGTCCTGGAACTAAGTGGAAGGGCGTTGTCAATATGACGAGCTATAAAGTTCACAGTTAAACGTTTGTCAAATTGCTGTCAGATAAATATAGTGTGCTCGTTTCGTGTTAGATGAATTTCTCAGTCCTACGTGACATTCCGCTTACACATACATTCACTCTGTATTAATCATAATGTATCATAAATATAGGACTTCATATAGATCTACTGACATACATTTTTACAACAACAATGATGTGTGGACTGAAATTAATTGTCTGTGTGCAAGTTGTGAGGTCACTGTCGTTCCTTTTGTGTCCCAGTTCTCGATGTGACAGATGCACAACACGAGAAAGCCATGCATTAATCATCATGTGTGCAGGGGCTGGGCTGTACCCATGTGTGCAGTACTGAGGTCATGTTTTACGCCGGTACAGTTGGACTGATTCCATGTTTTTGTTGGATGTCAGTGAAACCGTTCACGTGATCTCTGATCAGCGATGCTTGGAACTCTATATATTTTAATGATTGATGAAACAACACGGTATAATACGCGACACACAAAAGAACCTACCGGTATCCGCTGTCACGGTGTGCCCGGCTAGCAGGCACCTGACGGCGACTCTCCATTTCTCGGCGAGCTCACAGTTCTGTTCGTAGTTGTCGAACCTGTCGACCCTGAACGATGTGCAGACGCGGGTTCTCACACTTCCCGATAGGAGCTTCCTCTTCAGAGGGTAGGAGTATATACATAGGAAAGCGGCCTGGTTTGCCTGGGTGGGTTTTCTTCTCAGTGAAACGCTCGTGTGGCATCCCAACACGTCTGCTAGCGCCAGGGTACGTTCCTGTTTCGACCCCACTACAACATAGACTATGGCTTCGGGCGTAAGTCTGACCGTATAACGGAGGTTTCCTCTTCTGTAAGCAGCGAAGTCGTCTTGTAAGATGACCTGAGGGGCTGTGATCCCGTCAGTCGGTGTACATTGTAGTCCGGCCATTGCGGAACTGTTGTTCTCACTGTACAATGTACAAGCTCGACACGTTCACCCCGAAACGTCACCGCAAGGACCTACCAAGATGCATACATCGCTGATCGTAGGGGTGTGTTTCATCACAAGGTAGAAAATAAAACATATATTGCTGCTCCTGTTGTTACAAACCTTACCTTATATGACACATAAAAAATCGACACAAAAGAGCAGTCAACGCACTTGCTCTCTCCTTTGTTACCTGTAGCATGGTATTTTCTGTTACCACCCCTATTATGACAGTGGATTGTTCCATTTCCCATCATGCCAGACGGCAAAGGAAAAGAGTGCGACGACAAACATTTTGTCACAGTTTACAAACATGTTTTTGTGGTGTCCATTTCTTCCCACGGGATATATGGGTCATTGAGGTCACGTCACGTGGTCTTCAATAACATGTACAATATCAGAAGTAAACAAAACACAAATATCCCATGTTTACGTCACGTATACGGGACGCATACTGGACGAGGTCGAATACGTTCCTCACTCCCAGGAGAATATGGATCGTTTACTGTTTAGGTGCCTTTATCAGTTTATGTGATTAACGTTATGTGACTCCCGTGGACTATTGATCCCCTAAGTTGTCAGCGCCCTGGCATAAAAGCACTTCAGTTTTCTGCAAACAGTAAAGTACAATAACCGCTGCTGGGATTGTCAACAAAAACAGTTTGGGCACAGAAGTTCGGTATGTCAAGGACGTTATGTAGGGATAATGTCCTTGGGTTATTATAGCCTCTGCGTGGGGACGGGCTATCACTTGTAAATATGCCAATCAATTAAGTCCTGAACTGTCACACCTGCCCACCTCACCAGTAGAAATAGCTTTTCACATTCTGAAATTAAACCTTTGATGGGATAATTTGTCAGTCCAGGGCCAATTAGGCAAGTTTAGCGGACAAACTCCAGCAAAGAAATCAGCATATTTCTGACAACGTATATCATATGTTTGTACCGTTTCGCCCACTTTTAATATAAATCTATTAAAAGAGACTAGCTACCTGAACGACCTTGCCAGAGACGGCCTGTTTTGAGGCTACCCAGAAATTCTAGAGGCCGCCAATTCCGGTCACAGATATCAAGTTCACTTCTATTTTGGTATCAGCCTCGAGTGACCCAGTTATGGTACAACGTACGAAAACAACATGCTCGCCTTACACACACTGGGGATAGACACTGAAACGCATTACGTGATTGGTTCGGATCGATCGAGTGCGACACAATCACACAAGGACTAACATCACCAGATGAATGGATTGCCTTGTTTCTGTGCGTCTGTGCCGATTTTGCACGTCTTTCAAATGGTACAGGATAGGGGATGATTTTATACTCGTAGTTACATATACTAATCAATTGCTACATGTACAGTGGATGCCAGTTATTTGCAAAACGCTTTTTAGAAAAATCCGGCCAAACGAAAAAATTGTGAAAACCCAAACCATTTCCCATTGACGCCATTGTTTATAGCGTCTCTTATTTGAACATTTCATGTACAACGTATTATGAATAATTACGTGACGTTATGATGCGATATTACTATCATAAAATCCACAAACTCATCCAAAAAAAACATATTCGTTGCCCAGATCAGATACTAGTACTAGTCTTTTTTTTTAGTTCGAATTAAAAAAAAACTCGAAGTTTCCAGCAAATATTTAGGGCACGTACGACGGACATAGTGATCGTGTTTTCTTCGGGTTAACGGTTCAACGCGCGAAATACTTGGAATGATCTGCGCTTTACAGGTCACATGTCAACTTGCCAAGTCCAAGGCCAATGTTATTGTAACCTGATACATGTAACGTTATATGTGATACACCAAGTTGTGTTGCCTTCGTCATATTACTTCAGATATATAAAGCATGAGCGGTAAAGTAAACAATTCCGGGAACCTAAAGTGTCAATAAAGCTGACTGATAAGGATCTCAGTTCCCGGACACAAATCAAGAAATCAGCAGCGCAACCAAGTTAACTACATAATTTTTTTAATCACGAACAACACAATGGCAGTACGTATGTGTTGAAACTATTATCGTTATGAGAATATGTAATGTTACGTCTTACCACACTTGGGAAAGTGCATTAGTTCATATATATGAGTTACTGAACCTGTTACTGCAGTGATTTCGCAAACCGCTAGACAGCGTAGTCATTTGTTGATGTCGAGCAGGTCCTGCAGACCATTTGGCACCGCGCCAATCCTTCCAAGAAAAATCGTTGTTCAGGGAATCGGTGCATTGCTGATGAGTTCTATGTAGCGCCAGCGCCCTGTGCGCCGTATATGGTAGTTTTCAGCATTTCCAGCCGATAGTGGGAAAATGAGCGTTTTCTTGCAAACGACGGAGACTTTCGTATATGTGTACCCATGATATGAAAGACATACAGGCTCCCCTGTGATGATACTACTGCACAAACCTCGCAGCTCGTCTTTGTCCCTGTATCCAGGGATTTTAGCCGGTACGTTTCCCGATCGGGATGTTCGCTTCACTGCTCCACCACTGCAGGTAGACCACAGGGCCAGTCGAAAGGCGGCGCTGCACTAGGTAAACAGGCTGACAGACTGACAGAAAAACAATATCTGGATCGTCATAGTATATCATGTATACTTGCATAGGTCTATTGACTATCATTTTATATCGATTAGGACCTTAACAGACTGGAGTGTCACAGTATAAAACATAGCAAATTTAACGTTGGTCACACATGTAGTTAAAGTGAAGTAAGTGTAAAATCCAGTATCACTGCAGCTGGCTGAATTGAAATGGTGAATCAATTAATAGTCTGCTAACTAGCTATAGCAATAGCATCACAGCGGCCACGGGAAAGTCCAGAAGCGGGGTAATTTTTCATCTTCTATTGCATAACAAGTGCGATTAATCTCCAAGCAGATCTAGGGTGGCATAAGACAGTATCAAGTTGCCCATGCAGTACCCATTGGCTAGAGAGAATCCAATACGTCCAATACTGCCTGGTCAATTTGCTACTGTCCTATGCCACCCAATGATCTGCTTGGAGATTAAAGTGCGATGTATTTTCTGTTTACACACATGTGACGCAAGGGCATAGAGTCACGGCCGCACGGGTACAGGCCCGGGTATCCGCCACACGTCCTCACCTACACAATACCCTGCAGGTGTTTTCTGTAATATTCACTCCCACACAAATCCTCACCGGTGTGGCCGTTCCGCTCTC
Source organism: Branchiostoma belcheri (assembly GCF_001625305.1). Classification (NCBI taxonomy): domain Eukaryota; kingdom Metazoa; phylum Chordata; class Leptocardii; order Amphioxiformes; family Branchiostomatidae; genus Branchiostoma; species Branchiostoma belcheri. The sequence continues at coordinate 4,345,875 of NW_017803909.1, read as the reverse complement.
CCCATAATCCCCTCTGTCAGGTAATCACTGTGTGGGATAATCCTCATCCTCTTTGTTACGGACAAGTTCACCAGAAAGGAGAGGAAACGTACCTACGTGGTTACTAATCTAACAACAAGGTCCCTACACATGACCGGACGTGAGAAAACCTCCTGCCGTCCTCTTTAGCCAGTTAAACTTGAAACGATGTCAACTCAGCTAGTGTTTCATTCACAGGTGGCTGGGTCACCATTCAGAAAAATAGTACGTATCCGCTGGAATAATTTTGCGTACTCGAGTAAGATTTACAATTAATACGCCATGTAATTTGTTTGAGTGGCTGTATTAAGCTATATTGAATTGTTCTCAAGCGTGTAGTGATGGGCCTGGATTGGGGAATCTTTACATTGTTTGCAGGTACTTTAGTCACGCAGGTTGGAGCCGTTTAGATCTCCTTGTCATGTGACACTGTTTGGAAAAAGGATGGAATCTCGCACAGTTTTGTCCCGATAAGTGGGTTGAATAATGCCGATCGTTTGAAAAGGTTGTGTCGCAAACAGTTTCAAACAAGAAATACCTTTACAGGCGAACAGTCGCCGCGGATACCGCTCTGAACTCTCCGACGTCAGTACTTACAGGGTAACCTACTCGCAGTCAGACGTATGTTATAACTTATAGGTAGAGAAACGTGTTTGGTGGTCTGATTTGCAGTACAGCACTGAGCAGGAGGCAGTTCAACAGCTTCTCTACCATAGAAGTCTACAATACGCGATGGCGCCTTTGCGTATCATTTTTGTCTTGACATTTTTGGCGCTGGTCAAGGAATCGCGAGCTGCTACAAGTCACGGTAAGTACAGACATCATTTTAACTAGACCCAAACTCTACATATGTTAACACAGAACTGCAGGCACGTTAGCAGGTTCCTCAATCCCTCGTCATGAGCTTATAGAACGTTAACAAAAACTACGAAAACAGCAGTTGTGGAGGGGTGAATGGTTGTTGGTGTAACATGCCGGTAGTTTGGGGTTCGTTCCTGACTTTATAAAAGGTGTATACACGACCCAGAGGAAGGGACGTGTCGACAGAATGCAGTCTAGACTTTTCAAGATGGGCGATTTTGTGAAGAAATGGTCCTCCACATTCCCCTCACCCACAAGAACTGCTGAAACAAACGCCTCAAGCATCTGTTTAACGTGTAGATTTAAAATGGATTACAGTTTTTGTAGTATTCTTGCCTTCACGCCCTACGCATATATACTTATGGAAAGCTATAGAAATGCATGTATATGTACTTGAACCTATAGCGCTGTAATAAGGCCCTTTTATTAAAACTTTACAAAGTTTTTTTTTGTCCCAGCCAGCATTCCCACCCCGTGTATACATATAGATTTGTGTTTGATTTTTGTTTGTGACTTCTGTACTTCTGTACTTATAAGCCCATATGGGCTGGACGACAAAGAAAAGTCGCAAGACACCTTATGAAATTTCATTCAGTGATTCATATAGAAGTGACGAACGTGTTGTTGCCGTCCACACAGTGTACATGTACCCGACCTGGTGCGGCGCCATGCTGGACGTCACGGCCGCCAAGGTCGTCTGGCCCGCCACGAACTACCGGGACCAGGCGAACCTGGTACGGGACCGGCTACGACTGCACCGTGGTGGCGCGGGCCGAGTACCTCAACCAGACCGTCAACCTGTACGCCAACCTGGCCCTGAGTCAACCCACTACGCCGGCGGTAGCAGTAACGACGTCGCCACTGACGACAATGTCGCCAGAGAACGTCACTGTCACGACGCAAGCTGCAAACACCACCAACTCGACTGTAACTGCCACCAGTGGACATTTGGTGACCAGTACGAGCAATGTAACAACCAGTAGTCCCGTCACAGCGACGGTCACCAACCTAACCCCAGCGGCTACTGTCACTAGCGGAAATGACATCACCACAAGTTGCGACACAGACTATCTAGCAATCTATGACGGTCCCAGCACCTCTGCTAGTCTGATTGAGAAACTTTGCTACGGCAACACGCTCTTGGATACGGCCAATCAGGACTCGTCCGGCCCTTACGTCACCTTCAGATTCGTCAGGAGCGGCAAATATCTCTACAACTTCACCCTGTGGTACACGTCTTTTCACACAGGTCAGTCGTACACTAGATGGCAAATCTAGATGGCCATCTTTTAAGGCCACTATCTTAAAGAGGAACAACTTTACTAAATAAAAATTGTCAACTTTTAATTTGCAACTTAGCCTCATTTCTGTGTCTATTTGAATGCCTTTTTGGGAGGTAAAATCTACTGTATTCTTTGATAGTCATTACTATTCCATATTCTTGATTTCAAATCTTATGCGAGCTGCGAGACAAATCAAAATTTCTTCAGCATGGACATCTTGATAAACTTGACCTTGTACCTGTCACAGGTAGATGTGAGGACAGGAGCACCTGGCTGGAGTGTGCGAGCGGCAGGTGTATCAAGTTCCACCTGACCTGCGACTCCGCGAACAACTGCGGGCGTGGTGACGACACGGATCAGTCCAACAACGCACCTGCCAGCTGCTCAGGTCAGTAGTCATGAACTTTCAAAAAGAACGTCAGTTATTAGCTTGCTGTATTGGGTCACTATTGTTGTTATGTTCTCTGAAATAAGACTTTTGTAGTATCAAAATTGGTCTTGTCTGAACACCGTCTAACCTACGCTAATGGTCTTGTTGCCTTTCCAGAGGAAGAACCAGTGGCCAGTAGTCCGGACTACACGCCGATATGGGTGAGCCTGGGTCTGCTGGGCGGACTGTGCGCCTCGTTTATCGCGTACTGGTGCTGCTGGCGCCCGGGGTGGGGCCCGTGGCGCTTCGCTGTCCTCCGTCAGCTTGGCTGCTGCCGTAAGAACGCCGGATCGGGGGAAAAGACAGGCACAATGTCGTCAAATTCCAGCCGTGACGGATCCGTGGATGGGAAGAGGGGCGACTACGGGGACGAGGAAGACTCAGAGCGCGGGCTGGGAGCGGAGGGACCTGAACAAGCATCGGGAGGACTGCTCTCCTGCTTCGGGGGTAGCCAGCCGAGAAGCCCCGGAAAAAACGGCAAAGTCGGACACGCGGGCCAGGCCGGCGGAGGACGGGGTGGAGGTTCCCCGAAGACAGGATGGGGGCAGCGGGGGGAGAGACCTCCCAGCCGGGACGGAGACGATGATGACTTCGGTGACGACTACTACCGGATGGAAGACGTGTTTTACGCTGACGTGTACGACATAGACGACTATGCCGGTGGACACGCAAGAGAGGCAAGGTAGTCTTCTATAAGATTGGCTTGATGGACTACACAAATGTTACGACAAAAGCACGAACTTATTTTTTGCTTTAAAAAGATGTACCGACTATTTTATTACCAAAATAACAAACTGGGAGAGGAGAAGAAACTAGCAAAGGAAAGTTTGTTTCCAAGAGACTTATAACACATCAACCATTGTCCCTATCAATATTGTCATAGCATTTGTATTTACAGTACACATACTATACGTAGAAAATCACAACTTTAAAAAACTTAAGTATATTTTACAAGAGGTTTCATGGTTGTCATTGGTAATCTTTGTGACTTACATTTAGAATGCTGTCTTGGAAAATAGAACAATACTGAAACAAGTAGTTTAATCTTTTTAAATGCCTATTTTTTTCATAGAGCTTATAAATCAAGTATATATATAAACAAGGGAAATCGTAGATTTCAAACCTCCGGGTTTTTTTTTCTATTGGTTTAGGTTATTTGTTTGTGTGTAGTATGAAAGTTATAATGTGCGTAATATGTTTGTATGCCGGTTTGATGGCTACTGACGGTTGGTTCGGTATGGACTGTTGATTAACGCAGTGTTCGAAATACTTTTTTGAGCAAAGTAGCACAGTGTGCTACCTAGGGCAAAAACTAGGTAGCGCAGCAGAATTTTAGGTAGCGCCACGCCCCCCCCCCATTTGTCAAATTCTATGCACGTGTCGCAATACTATATTTCTTCCAATCATAGAGGTATAATACCTCCATGCTCTAATAAAGTTACTATTTTTGAGGTTTCAACTCTGAAGTAGGAGCTCTGGGTCGAAGCCAAATTACGGGTGCGTGATTTATTCTGGTTTTCTACTGAGAAAAATCGGGACAGTATTTGCGCCGGGCAGCCGGCCATGTACGCGAAATGGTACGCCCAGTATAGCAGCGATCTATTCATGTTTTATGTTTACAATTGTGCAAATTTTTTTACAGAAATTTGATCACATATGCTTAAAAATATTGTTATACTGATGTTAAAAAATATTTTAAGACACTGAATCGCTGGCTGTGATGTGCAGCAGTGTACGTACGCCGCGTAGCGTGCCAGACATTGGCCGTGCAAGCCTATAGAATGCCCCACTTGCGACATAAATTTCTGAGGCTTATCGTGCGCATCCACAATTATTCCCATCGTTAACATAGTCACTGGGATCTGAAATGCATACATACAGGATAATTTCCCTTCTTCAGCGGGAGTTTTGTTTATGTTTTGATCGTACACGTCAAACTGCCACGCTGGTCTACGCTGCGCGCTGGTCTCGGCTGCACTTCCGGGTTCCTAAATCGACACCATAAATCGACAAAGAAACAAATATTTCCCCCCAAATTTATATTAATTGTGCACTTTTTCACTAGATGTGGCTATGCAGTCCTGGAAAACAGCGTTTAGTGCATATTTTCAAACAGAAAAATCGCGTCCCCGCGCCCTTCATGTTGCAGCTGAAGCGAACAACCAATCAGAGACGCGTAACGCGGATACGTCATGCAAGATTTGCATACGCCCGCCCACCGCTTCTGCTGGCTGCTGCCATGCTAGCTACGCGCCGTACTTGAAATAAATTGACGTGTATTTCTGGAAATAAATGCCGCGACACGAAGATCTAGCGCTGACTCGGCTTGCACCCAGCGTTCAGCGTCACCCGCGCCATTAGCCCCGCCGTCATCCCGCGCCGTCATTGCTGCGCCGTCACCCAACGTTTTTATCGGAACCAGACACCCCTCTGTTTGACCCCTTTTAAATGGTAAGACCCAAAACTGAAACCTCCCCATTCCTTAACAACATGGTAAATTCCATTTTCAGCATAACGGGGGTGTCCGGAGCACTTAAAAACCTTTTATTTCGACGCCCATAAACACATATGCAATTAAACAAAAACGTTCTGCATCATCTGCAGCCCAACAGCAATACGTGTACCGAACAACAGACCAATCCGTCCAGCCGATCGCGAGAAACAGCTGCTGACAGAAATGTTTCGAACAATAGTAAAACCTCCTCGCGGAAGGATATCTCCTTCCCCGGAGGTAAAAAGATAGGTGTGGTTTATGAGTCTTTGCTGTCGTCGGCAGATTTGTTCTCTATTACTGTGGACATATTTGGCTCGCCAGGTTTCTTTTTTCTTCCCATAACCACATTCTCATAACCCACGGACCGTCTATCGTGATCTCCGGAGGATTTGTCGTCCTCGCTGGCCGACATTTTCCGACTCGAGGTCGGACTGATTTTCGTTGTCCCTCCGGTGGTCCATCGGGAGTTTCCGTATGACGTCTTCCGGCGGACGTGTTTCCAGCGGTGTTTGTTGTACCTGTTGGTTCGCGGGTAAGACTCCAGTTTCTCGATGGTGACGCCTTTAAACAGCAGGCTGCGCTCTGTAGTCCTTTTGTACCAGTACCAGCCGCCGACAGACGCCAGGGCCAGGGCAGCGACGACTCCTATCAAAATGCCGATCAGTGCCTCAATGTTAAGGCCTCCTACTTTTGTATCTGAAAATCAACAGGAAAAACGAGAGTAAAGCAATGTTATTTTAGTTGTCAGTTGATCCTGCTGCATAGTTAGCAATTTCAAGATTCGTTTCAAGTCATCCAAAACTAAAGAAAAGAGAGTGTAGTGTAAGCAGACACAATCTTAGTCACTGAAAAAGTGTCAAATGATTCAATGATAGTAGCTGGATGTTTATTTTGTTGTACCTGAACATGCTGGTTGGTCACTGCTCTCATCCTCCCCACTCCCACAATGGTCGATTCCGTCACAAACCACAGACGAACAGACACACCTGCTGACGTTAGCACACAGGAAGGACAGAGTGTCTCCTGTGCAGGGGGCTACAGAGGAAATAAGTCCAGACAAACACTGATTTGGTTTCAGACTCATTCAGAGGTTGTACGCACCATGGTCTATATTCCGTCTTCGTAGAGAGGGCTTTATAACTGCTACTGCTTAGCCTCTACCAGGCTTCGGGAGACGAGTATAAAGAGTAGAAATCGGTCAAATACTGGAGAGATAACGCAGAAGGAGTTGGTTCGCTGAAGAGTACGCGGCAAACTGTACTCTCTAGCGGACCAACTCCCCTGGCATGTTATCTCTTTATTTGGCCGATTTCTACTCTTTCCCTGGCCAGCCGCCTCCCGAAGCCTGGTAAAGGCTAGTTACTACATGTACTATCAACTCACCAGACCTGTCTGAAAACTGTACTTAGTCAAACAAGTCGTAAGATCTGGCAACTAACTTTTGGTTAAATTTTTGATCTAGAGTAAATGCGAGCCGTCAGCTTATGTTTGTTTGCATCAAAATCTATTTCCTTGAAGCCGAACAACTAGTTTTCTTGCCATTGACGTAAGTCTATATAATGTATACATGCTTGGCATGCGATGTAATGTATCATTGTAAGTACAATAATGTATTTGAATAGGATGAAATTATTGAACATTGCGTGTCTAGAAATTTTCCATGCAACATTAATTATTCAAATCCATTGTCATCAAATACAGAGAAGCAACACCAATGTCATCTCTAACACGGAACAGGTGAGAGGTTAGAAACTCGAACTCACGCTCAGAAAACGACGTGTAGATGATTTCAAAGCCCCTCTCGTACCCATCCTCGTCGCTGTTAAACTTCAACGTCACCGTGTTACCCGACGTGACGATGTCGTCGGGAATCGTGTATCCGCATCGCGTACCGGAGATTACCGAAGTGGCGTTCGTGCCTGCGACGTCACCTTCGTAGATATCCAGCGTGTCGTAACACCGGTCGGCGGCTCCCTCTACTTCGAATCTCCGGTACTGCAGCAGGATTTTCTGCCCAGGGGAAACCCGTAACACGACCGTGCAGCGGAGGTTATCTGTGTAGTACAGGCTGCTGGTCAGCTCTAGTCTACCGCCGCACTGTTTCTGGATTGTTTTGTCACAATGTTCGTTCATGTAAACTGAAAAACATTCACAAGTTCACATTAATGGTACATGTAACTCTTATGGACTTCTCAGTGGATATAACAGTTGTCATTGGGTCGTTCTGTTCGTACGTCAATGCCAGTGTTTGAAACATGTTCCACATAGTTTCGCCATTATGAAGGCCCACGCAGGCTGAACAGTGTTTGTTCAGTCAGACCTAAATTGTGTGTTCCTGAAGAACACGACAGTTGTTAGGTCGACACCGTTAGCTCAGTACACAACTTGACGACATTTTACAAGATCTACGACCCATTCTTAATGGTGGCCCGGCCCCTCTACACCTGCACACACCACTTTTGTAACAACTTGAAGGCTTTTGTCCTTCGACCACTTAGAGAATGAACACATCAAACAAAATGGCAGAAAATTACATTAGTGTTAGGGTCAGTGGGTAGAACCAAGTACCAACCTAGTCACGTCCACAAGACTTTGCCAACTCTTTAGACTTGACTTCAAACATGTGTTGCACTTTTGTACCAACTAAATAAGCTTATCTATTGCACGCTTTGTACTTGCTAGGTGACGAAGAATGATATCATATCTGTACTCTATAAACCTTCTTGCTATAACCATGGAGCCATAATAGCCCCATGCTATAAGCAAGCGGCAAACCGGCAAAGTTTGTAATTCTGCTCAAATCGCCAGAACATCCAAACAATATTATACTGCAACATGATGGCATGTATCGATCTGCAAAAAGTACACAACTACCTCTGTAGTGTGAACAAAGACCCGAATTTGTGCAAACATACGATGGAATGTAAACACTTACTGAACCTGGGGTTACTAAGAAGTGTTGGACTGTTAACGTGTTTCCATTGCGACAACTTTTACGTCGGTAGTTACAGGACTCGTTAATGGTTGACCCTCTCATTAGTGTTGAATTTATGAAAGGAAATCTTGAACACAGGATTTAACGAGTACTGAAGAGTATTGGTACGACTAACATGACCATGAAACTTTTTTGAGTTTGGGCTCGAACTGGATAAAATGTTGCTCCTCTACGATTGAATAACATTAGACCGTGAGGCCCGATGATCGCACACATTCAAATCACATCAAAGGTATTGATTGTTTTTATTGCGTGACACCGCCAAGAATATGCGTAAACGATTCTAATGTCTTGTTTGACAAGAATTCCTACGAGGACGTTGTCAGGAATGCTGCCACGGGCACATGTTTCTGTTGCTTGGCATGGCAACCAGGAAATTACTACTGTAACATTAAACGTTTGTTTTCACTTAGGGTATCAGTAGCCTGGACGACAGATGACTGTGTACGGACAACAGGAAACTATCGGTGGCGATAACTTGATACGTACGCGTTGTCTTTTTAAAAACTCACTATTTATGTATGCCACGTTTTAGAGACCCATCCGTTATTCAGGTGTTTTGAATAGGCGCTTTACGCGCGATAAAGCACATATAGAGCCGGGGCTGCTTCCCACGGTTGAATAAGAACGAACGGTCGTCGTGTTTGGGTCTTCCTGAGAGAAAATTGATTCTCTGGCCTTCTGTTCTTTTACATCTATAGTCCAGTGGAATGTATAATTTTGGCTTACAGTAGCAGGTCTACATGTATAGGGTATTGTACATAGAGAGAGACATATGATGACAATTATCTAGGCGGAAAAACGTATCGTTGCGTGACTTTTCTGACCTTGACAATACCACTGAGAGACAAAGGCCTCTCCGCCCCATTCCCCCGCCGCCGATCAGTTGCCAATGCTCTAGGAAACATTTTTGCACGTACCTGTGTCGAGTCCTGCGGTGAGACTTGACAAAACGGAGTAGAGCAGAGCCAGGAGAAGCCATCGTACCGCCATCTTAAACTTCAACGCAAAGGGACCCGTTTGTCTCATACAAAACCAACCAACCATTCACACACTTGCTGTTACTTCTTTATGAAATAAATGACGTGAGACTTCCCAAGGGTCGCCCGGGAGACGGAACGCAGTCCCGCCGAGCACGCGTACTTGTCTGGCGTTATTACCCCCTCCAATTTATAGGTCACCAATCACGAGACGACAATAACAAGCCAGGCACAAAGTTCGTGCTCTACGGAGACCCTGGTCCGTCTGTTATCATTCGCTATTCAAACAGGTCATGCCCGTAGCCAGGGGGGGTTCGGAAGAACCCCCCCACAAGGCTCAAAGGTCCACTTTTTGGTCCACTTTTTATGTAAAGGTCCACTTTTTGGTCCACTTTTTATGTAAAGGTCCACTTTTTGGTCCACTTTTTATGTAAAGGTCCAAGAGTTTTCTTGAAAAGATGGACTAGAATCGTAGAAAAACTGCTCCCTTTGTCATTGAATAAAAACTTATCTCCGATTTTTTCTTTGAAATCCTCTCAAAAACGCACGAAATGCCATTTTAGAAGGTTCATTTTTAAAAATTTTCCGGGGGAGCATGCCCCCGGACCCCCCTAGGAACCTCGCGCCTTCGGCGCTCGCCTCGCGCCTACGGCGCTCGAGGTCCCCTCAAGCAGTCGGAAGAACCCCCCCATTCCAAATCCTGGCTACGGGCATGCAGGTGGCTTTGGTTTCAGAGTTAAACCGGCGGAAAAGATCAATTCTTGTTGCCCGCGGTGGGAGAGTGCCTAATGACTAGAAAGGGCATAGCTAAGGGCTGCCAAAGGGCGTTTAGGGAAACAGTAATACAGCGGACTTTTATTTCTACTGTTAGCCTCAGATACAAGGATTCTTTTCACAAAGACTCTTGCAAAACATGAAATAGAATGTGCCATAATATTGGACTCTGTTCAAACCACAACTATGTTACAAATTTTGCGCAGGTTATTGGAGGTGGGCTATGTGCATTTATCATTGGGAGTAAGCAAATAGAAGATAATCAACAAAAAGTTTTTTGCAGAATAAGTTTATTTTCTTGGTTTCTCCATGGTGATCATAACTTTATTTGACAGAAATTATGATGTCCTTATTATAAGCTAGCAGATACAGTGTGGAAAAGTGATGACAGGTGGCTGAAAAGTCTGCATGTTCAGCTATGAGGCAAGAATAAAGAGATTTCCGCCTGAAGTTATGTACCAAGATCACCCGACATATCATCTGAAATCATGCCAAATCATGACCAAGAGACACCGACCTATTACTTTATGGTACAAGACAAATTAAGTATAGGGTGGCATAAGACATTGAGTTTTTTCAGGTTTCTCCTCCTGAACTATCATGTTAAAAAAACTACTAGTATCATGCCAGACTCTCAGCTGACTTTTTTTTTAATGGAGGTAAGATTTTATGTACATGTACATGTACATGACAAGATTCCATCCAAAATGTAAAGCCTTTAAGGCACTAGTGGAGTTGATCATCTCTTTAGTACATCAAGCTCCATGCATGGCTAACTTATTCCTCCATAAGGAAGTCTTCCATCAGCTTGTTGAACTCATCAGCATACCGTAGGTGGATGTTGTGCTTCCCGTCTGGGAAATCATGTCTCCTGTAGGACAACAGATCAGTATTAAAGGAGGGTCATCTTCACTTGTGGTACCAAAGAAAACCCTGTCATTCCTGGTGTAAAACTCCATTAGTTTGGCAAGAAACAGTGCAAAAAAAAGCGTGGTGAAAAAGCTCAAAAACACACCAATAAAAAAAAAGAAAAAAAGCGTGATGAAAAAGCTTAAAAACACATAAAAAAATAAGCTGTAAGGCCACACCAATTTAATTTCTTGGTTAACGGATTTTTCTAGAAAAATAATGGAGCGGGCGGGCGGAAAAAA
>NW_017803909.1:4326801-4334869 GCF_001625305.1 Branchiostoma belcheri | reverse complement strand
CCATGAAGTCAACACACCAGGCTGGTTAAAAATTTAAACAATGAATTTTGAACTTTTAATGATACCATTGCGTTGAAAGATGGAATAACTGTAACAACTAGGATGAAAAGGTCTGTTTTCAACTGTTCAGGGCAAAATATGAGCATTTTGCAGTTGATTCTGGATTTTTATTTTATTTGCAAATCTGAAAAAAATGAAGCGGCGAATCCGTTAACCAAGAAATTAAATTGGTGTGGCCTAATGGCGTCAAAAAAGACACCAGTGCAAAAAAGAGAGCCTGCTAAAAAAGCCTAAAAAGAAGCCAAAAATAAGCCTAAACCCAAACCTCTGCTTGGAGAGTACCTTACCTAGATCCTTTAAGATGTTTGTGTAGGTAGTCAGGGTGAAAACCAGGAACCATGGGATCCTTGACACCATGTAAGATGAAGGTGGGACAGGTCACCTGATTAGCCTCTGTCTTACAGATGTCACCATTCCTCTGCTCGAGGAACCTACAAAATCGATAAGATATGAACAGCAGGAGTGAAAGACCTTGGGTGTTCATGGGGCTACAGCATAAGTATTTTTAGCATTGCTCAGAAATTTTTGAAATAAGACATCAACCACTGATTCAACAATTGCTGCTTTCACATGTTAGGCAGAAAAGCTGACAAAAGAACTCTTTTTTTAAATCACTTTTTTATGTAGAGCTTTTCTTTTGTGTTATTTGATCAGTAGAACAATAACTAAAAGATATACTGTAAATGGATTTACGTTTGCGCGGACTTTTTTCGCGAGATCAAGCAATTTGGGAGTTTGCGAGGTCTTTAACTTCACGAGTCAGTGATTTTAAAAACGTATCTTACATATGTATTTAGAACATCAATTGTACTTACTGTGTGATTCCTTCAATCCAGCCCTCCCATGTCTTACGGAAGTACTCCTCCCCATACATGTTGATCATGGGTGCTCGCATGCGTTCACTCCAGTTACTAATGTCTCTTGTTGCTGTACACACACAAAAAAGTTCTGAAATCTATGCCGGCGACTAAAAACAAGTGTTCATCTTCAATGAATTATGTTAGTGGCAGACTAGGTATACAGTTACCTTTTCACTTGGAGTATAAGCATAACTTCACAAAAATATGATAGACACAATAAATTTTTTTATAATCACACACATACATAGACAGACTTTGAGAATGTACTTTGTCAATGCTTCACCTCTGATCAAAAGAGGCAGACTGATGATGATGATACATGATGCCAGGGCTTCCACTGTATTGCATTGTATTGTTGGCAATTTAAATAAATAAAAGTAATTAAGAATAAAAAATGTATCATTCTGAAGCGACACATACAGACAAAATTCATCATCTTACATAAATCAATTGTTTAGTCCTTTGAAATATCTTGTTACAATTACAATGTATTCTGAACTTTACCTTCATACATCTCGCTGTCTTTCTCTGTGACATAGGCATTTCCTCCCCAGATGACCATCTTCCTGACCAGCTGGGGGTATGTGCCGGCTAAGATAATGGCTGTGATGGCTCCGTCACTCCAGCCAGCCAGCGAGAACTTATCAAAGCCAAGTTTCTGTACAAAGGCACATAGTTCAATAACATTCATGGTATACTACATGTATTACCAAACTGTTATACAGTTTGTATTTGGACAACCAGAATACTTCTTATTTATCTATTTCAAATGCAATGGTGAATACATTACACTGACTTAGGCCATGTTGATTTGATTATATGGATGACATCCTCCGGGAGCCCCAAAACTGATGCGCGCGTGCGAATAAAAAAAAAGTTTTGCAAAAAAAAAAGTTCTTTTCATTATGAAATCTACGTGGTCATGAGGGTTGAGCAAATGGCACAGAATATGGTTTGGCGAATAATCTAGTCTTCAAGTTCTTCTTCTTCTTCCGGTAATGTCCAACTGCCGATACCGGCAATAATTGACATGTCTCGGGTCGAAGGTCACCAGCGTGACTGAGTCTAGGCCGGACTGGACACCCTCGAGACAAAGGTGGCCAGGGACGGGGATTGGACAGTGTCTGTGGGCAGGGCGTTCCAATCGCGGATAGTGCGAGGAAGAAAGGAATAGTGTTTGTAGTTCGTGCGGCAAGTTATGTCCTGGAGCTGTTGACTGTGGCCTCTCCGGCTTCTCCTGCTGCCAGACACGGGCTTCAAGGCGTCGCATCTCACACATGCAAGGTCATGCTGGATCTTGTACATCATGGCGAGTCTGGTGGTACGGCGGCGGCCTTGGAGAGAAAGTTCATTTCTTTACAATTTCGTCTTTTTTCGTTTGATTTTGGCATTCTACGACATTGGTATAGTTTCGTTAATTTTTTTTGTAACTTGTGGTATACATGTATTTTTGCTCATTTTGCAACTGTTTTGTACGATTTACAGTATGGTTGAAAACTTTTTTTTTTTGGAAACGGCCGAAAATTCATGCGCGCGCGGATGTCATCCATATAATCAAATCAACATGGCCTTACAGGCAGCTGGGCTGATATTTGTAAGTCAATACTTCTTCTTTCCATGTTTCATTTGTGATGAGATAAAAATGGTTGCATTTGTTTGTAATCATGCAAGTTATATTATTTTGCCTGATTTGTAATCCATATAGGGCGGCTAGTAGTGCTACTGTACAGTAGAGATTGCTAAATTAATTGCAGCTTTAATCAAGCATGTCAGCAGAACACACTGCGCCTGCGCGAAACAAATTTTTTTTATATTTACGTTGGACTTTTGGTCCACGTTGCATTAGAATTTTGTCTGTTGCAGAGGATATCTTTTCCGACATAACATTTAACCTTGTATATGTGGATACGATCTTATACGAGACATTCTGCCAAGGTTCTATGCACAATACATTACAAGTTTCGCACAGGTGCAGTACATTCTTCAAACATACTATATCTGACAGCATCTACCCCACCTGCATGAGTGCTGCGGCATCAGCAGCGTCCTGGTGGAAGAAGTCGATACCAAACCCCCTGTCTGGAGGTCTGGACTTCCCGTATCCACGCGGGTCCCACCCGACAACCGTCAACTTCTGCCTGTTCAACTTCTCCAGCTGGGGGGCAAAGTCAGTTACGGCAGAGCCTGTGGACAATACAGGAAAATTAGAGTGCTTCAAAGTATTGTTATATAAATCTATATAGTACATGTATGATGGTATGATAGTATGATCGCATTATGGAAGTGTCCCATTACCTAGTGCCCCAGGCATGAGCAGTACTGGATGGTCCCCTGTTCCCACCTTGGCATAGTTGATGTTGACACCGTTCACTTCGACCTTCTGGTGTGGGATGCTGCAAAATTATACAACACATGTTCATCGTGTATTAAAATTTAAAATGAAACTTTTAACGTCCAACATATTCTTGACACTTTTCCTACACATTCACATTGTTGCAACTTCTGCATTAGTTCTCTAGTAAGCTTGTTCTCTAACTCATATATATGAATGTTTCCAGTGTATAAAGTTTATTGCTCCTTGGTGTAACAAGACTTGATACTAGAGGAGTTCATGGAGGTAGAAGTGGAGAGTAGTTAATATGTACCTAGCCGCGGCGACTGTTGCAGGGCTTCTCTTGCTTGCAGTCTTTTACATTAGCCCTAACAACATGTAAAAGACTGCAAGCAAGAGAAGCCCTGCAACAGTCGCCGCGTACCTTTCTGCAGAAGTGGAGGCCATGGCTACGTGTCGTAAGACCAGTTGAAGACGATCTGAAGCTCTGACAACCCTGCTCAAAAGTACAGTAGACATCTCTGGGCTTCCAGGGATGTCGACGTAATTATATCAAACCAAGAAAACCGGTCAGATTCTAGTCAAAGTTTGTTGAAAACTTGTCCCGAGGGTACGTGACCTCGCGTCACCCTTCACCTCCGACCTGAAACACACTGGAGAAACGCATGCGCGACGTCATACCCGCGTTGGGTCGCCATCTTTGAATTTTTGCCTCAGACCGGCTCCAGGCTGGTTGTGAATTTTTCCCTTTTCCATCCGTGAGCATCGGCCTCCACACAACCAGCAAACATGGTGAGATATTTCATACATATTCCGACATGGTTTTATTTCATGTTTATGGTTGAATTTGTGAGATATCGTGCATTACGTTGATGATACACGCCTAGAATCATGTGTCTTGAACAAAGCGCTTTGCGCGCGTCAGAGATTCTGTCATGTTTATCATGCTTGAAAGTAACTCCTTGCTTGAAACATGTTTTGGAACTTCATATAGCACATGAATGGTGAACTTTAAAGCCGAATATCTCTGTAAATAATGTTCGCCACTTACGATTTAGCCGGGTGAAAATCTGTACAGACACCCTGCCCCCCTCCCCCACTGAAATACAAAAATATTATGTCGCAGGGAACCAGCTCTTAATGCAAATAGTATAGGAATATGTAGGTGTTGATACTGCTAAAATAATAATCATTCTCAAATATATATTTGAGTTTGCTGAAAATATCAATATTTAACCTGTGTTTTGAATTATTACCAAAATGCTATATATAGCTATACACGTATCGCTATACACACATGCATGAATGAAACAAAACAAAACACAACATGATTTGGCCATATTCGTATGTACCACCACTAACAAGTCATATGAAAACTCTTCCAGGTGGTGGGCAAGAGCTCCAAGATGCAGGCTCACCTGAACTACAGGATGCGGGTGACCCTGCAGGACAGCCGTGTGTTTATCGGCACCTTCAAGGCCTTCGACAAACACATGAACCTCATCCTGGGTAAGTCTTTACAAATCTGAATGAAGATATCCAGGACATGGTCAAATACTGGACATAGGTTCAGTTTTGAAGATAATGACCATTGCAAAATCATACTGTGTGTAGGAATGATAAGCCATAAGGCAATGTTCGAAATACCCATCTGCAGTCTGCATTTTGCAGAGAGATTTAGAATATTGCAGAAGAGAAATCCTACAATCTGCAATTTTGCATTATTAAGTAGAAAAGGTGAGTGTTGTAGTATTGAGGCTTGTGTATTTGAAGAAAGTGTTTCCGGTTTCCAAATTGCAGAACAAAATTTTGAATCATCTGAAATATTGCAGAATATTGAAAAAAAGTATCTCTACCACTGTAAGATTATTACACGTGTATTAAGAATGACAATTGTTGTTTGATCCCCTGCCTAGTTGACTGTGATGAGTTCCGTAAGATCCGCCCTAAGAGCCAGAAGCAGGAGGAGCGAGAGGAGAAGCGAGTCCTGGGCCTGGTGCTGCTGCGAGGAGAGAACATCGTGTCCATGACTGTGGAGGGTCCTCCTCCGGCAGATGTAAGTCTACACATCCACTCACCGTTCTACTCGCTGCAATTTTCTTCCTTGCAAGTATTAGAACTTTAGAAAGAAGGCAGGGCTGTCACCAAGCAATAGAGCAAGGGTGCAGCCACTCTCCCCAAAATCCTAGCACCTCTCCCAAAATGTCCAAATTTAGGGTTTCTCTTACTTAGTATTTTCATAAAAAATTGCTAATTTTTTCCTCAACTGATTAGGGAGCACCTCTCCCTAAGAATTTCTGGGGAGACCCCTGAAGTGTGTAAGATAAGTCTATAGGAGAGATACAGAACACAACATCTTTTGTGTTTTTCTCCAGGAGGGAGTGGCTCGTGTGCCAATTCCAGGTGCCGGACCAGGACCAGGCATGGGCAGAGCAGCTGGCAGGGGAGTGGCCAATGTGGCAGGCCCATCTGCACCTGCAGGTATAGAGTCTTGTACTACAAGTTACTGGGTGGTAAAGAATCATGTTATTCTTTGGCTATCATATACTAAAGTATTATCAGGATGATGAAGTGTGAATTGGGATAGACTTCTTAGATTTTGTATGGTCTTGACATTGTTCTTTCCATGTAAAAAAAACAGCCTCTTGTTGCATTGCCAAGTTGAATGGGTGGTCTTCTAGACTCTGACTTGTCCTGTTTTGGTTGTAGGTCTGGCTGGACCAGTCCGGGGAGTAGGTGGTCCATCGCAGCAGGTGATGACTCCTCAGGGCAGAGCAGCAGTGTCTGCACCTCCACAGCAGTACCAGAGACCACCAGGCCCACCTCCGGGTGCAAGAGGACCTCCTGGAGGTATGTTTTAAACCATTCTGAAGACATGATCTTGATGGTATGTTAGATACATCTACTGCCACAAACGTAGTTGTAGCGGTAATTATATTCTTGGCTTTGTCCAAAATGAAGTAGAAACTTGGCAACCTCAATTTAGTGCCTTACCACATTTCATTTTCTTGTGTGTCTTTGAGAGAGGACCAATATAAGTTTTGATGAAAACAATGAGGTATTTTAGTTAAAGGAACTTAAAATGAGAAGTTTTCTTTATTAGACATTGATACTGGACCAGTTTCTGACACTACACTTTCCTGTGTCTCTTGACAACAGGTCCCCCCAGGATGATGGGCCCCCCTCCTGGCATGGGTGGCAGGGGGATGCCACCAGGCATGCCCATGGGAATGCCTCCACCTGGTATGAGACCGGGTATGAGACCAGGTGGACCTCCCCCTGGCATGATGAGAGGTAAGGATGACATTTCTCTGTGGATGTTTCATATTTAGGTTTAGGCCACTCCCAGAAGGAGAAATTGGGTGACAGTTACTATTTTGGCTTCAACAATTATTTCTTGAGCACAAACTTTTATGCATTGCTTGCTTGCTGTGTAGTACTCTGTTACATAACTGAAAAAGGTATGATCAAGTAATAGATAAAAAAAAAAATGTTGTTTGACTGGTATTTCTGCTTGTGTCCACAGGACCCCCACCCCCAGGCATGAGACCACCACCTCGTCAGTGATAGATGTAACTTTCTACAGGGACTTACAGCCAACATTTTGTAGACTGGTAGTTTTGAGGGCCTTACGATGAGTAGGCAAGACACAATGTAAACATTCCTGTCTTGAGGCACTGGCAGAGAGTTAGAGATACAAGCCTGGAACAATTTAAGATATATTTGTACCACTTTAAGTTTTGTTTAACAATGTACAGGCATGTCTTCAGAAGATGTGTTGGGTAAGGCCGAGAGAAACTAAAACTGTTTTGGATTTGAGATCAAGTATAAATACTTGAGGATGGGCAGTATGATAAAGGATACAAGGAATTCCAAAGCAAAAGTGTAATACTTTTTCTGGTTTCATACAGGTGTCAGGAATAGTCATTAAAAGAATCAGTGCTAGATTGAAACATGTAAAAAATTTGATACTGTTGACAGGGGATGCTTTACATTGTACATTTTGTGTTGTATCACTTAGTTAGATTTCTCAAGGACAATAAATGGGATGGATTTGTACAGATTTTTGTCTTCATCTTTATTCCTCTCCACACAAACAATTAAGGATGGTCTGATACATTATTTACCACCAGTAAGTACTGACGCAGCTGAATTGTATATTTACCTGGTATTGTACAAATGTATTTGTCCAGTCACAAGTTCTCACAACTTACCTTCTTATTTTGATCTATTGCAAGTTGTAACAGTAGCATCACATTTTCTTGTTCTGTATAACAGTGATCTTCTGAAATGCCTTTTTGTGTGAACTTCAAGTCAGTTGGCCAGAAAATAATTAGCACTGCAAATGTTAGATACTGTTCTATTTATGTGTTCATGCCTTCGAGTTAGACCTGTTTGTTAAATTTCTAACTAAGGGCTAGTTATTGTCCCTCGGAGAATCCTTCCAAACTGGCTGATAAGTGGCACTGCAGCCTCCATCTGGTCAGCGTCAAACTTGCAGGTTGCCTGCATGGTGGCTGCCGTCCTGTCCACACACAGCTCCACCAGCACCAGGTGGGTCTGATCTACAGGACAAAAACAAGACTTTTGAAAAAAGTTTATCTCGGCCGCTGGCCATGTAGTTTTGTGTTCTTGGAGGATGTCCACATAGATTTGTGTAACTGCTAGAGAGGAAAGAATGTATTACCTAGTATGTTCATACCTGTAACACCAAACAGGGTAATAAGTTGGCTTCCATTATCATTTGCTTCAATGGAATTAGTGAAAAATGATCATTGCTAAATACAATATAACGTTAAGTATATGTAACCACTAC
>NW_017803909.1:4292651-4326781 GCF_001625305.1 Branchiostoma belcheri | reverse complement strand
AATTTTTCTATTTTTATTTTATTTTTTTATTTTTATTTATTTTTTTATTTATTTTTCATTTTATTTTTTATTCTGTTTTATTTTATTTCATTTAATTTTATTCTATTTTATCCGTTCTATGCATTATCAAACTTCTCCTCTACTGCTAGAGCTACTAAAACTTCAGACCGAATATATTAAACATTTTAATTCGCCCCCTCTAGCGGTTTGGGCCAAATTGCAGCTTTCCAAAAAATCCAAGATGGCGGCGGCAGATCGGGGCGCGGCTCGGCGATTGCCGATTTCATTGTATTTTCCTTGGTCTTTTACGCGATTCAAGCAAAGAAAACAAGTTGACCACAAGAACAAAAGAGTAATACAGCACTGGGAATCTAATGGTCCGTTTTGTTGGGCGGTAATTTCTCATTTCAAGTGAATATTTACTTGCGTCACAGTGATTTATTCACCAATCAAAAGCGACATCTTGCGACTTAAGCAAATATGGAAGGTTAATGTACATAATTTATGTCATTGATTTATTGGTCCAATTACAGCAGCTATTAGCGAAATTCTAGAACATTAAATGCATACTATGATATAAAACAATGGTTTTGTGGTAAACATCATTTCCTCTTTTTTAGCAACTTCGTTGTATCAGAATAACGACACTATCATCCGGTAGGTCGACACCACAAAGTAAAGTATACATGCAGAGTAATTGGTTTCATTGGGTGTTTTTTTCACGGTCGAAATCAAGATTTATCCATCCATTCAACGTACATATTTTGGAGCACAATATCTCGGCCGCTGCAGGCGGCCGAGATAAAAAATTGTCAGCTATGTAACATTCCATTTAACCACCATTTTACTGCGGGCAAGCTTGTCCACTGAGTCTGTGTGGTCACAAGATAAAGGCGTCACGCCGTGTGACTGCATGTACAGGTATAACCGGCCTTATGCCAAAAACAGTTGTAAGATTTCCCCATGTGCTGGAGTACTGTACATGTCACATTGAGCTACTAATGAAAAAATATTCTGGTGCCACATGCCCATGCCAGGCAACAACAGATGTAGGTACAAGTATCACGACTTTGATGAATCATGTTAAGGCCACATGGTTTATACAAAATGATGAGGACAACAAAACCTTGTATTAAAGATGACTTCTCAATGACCAAACCTTTCATTTCAGCCACAGCAAACAGGAAGGCCTTCCATGGAGCTGCATCCTCTGGGCTGCTGGCCATGGTGAAAATGTGAGCTCCTTCCAACTTCTGCAGGAGGCCATTTGGGCTGTGGGTTGGGTCATAGTCTAGGTGCACTGTTGTCACACAGTCTAACTCTTCCCATTTAGTTTCAAACTCCTGAGGAGTCAAGTTACTAGGAGACAATAAAGAAATGGTTTCTTCCAAATCGTCTTCTTCCCCTCCCTCTGCTCCCATATCAGTCTCATTACTTGTGCCATTTGTTAGCTTGGTCTGCTGTTCTTTCCTTCTTTGTTCCTCCACCATGACATCCCACGACCTCCGCCCATATATGGGCACCAGAGTGTTAAGATCCTGTAGGTCAATGATCTCCTGACCAGGTGCATCGCTGTCCTGTATCTGCACTGGCCTGTTGGCGGCTCCCAGTATGACCCTCCTTGCCTGCTGCACGTCAGTGTGGAGTAACCTGTAGTACATCAGAGCGCGGTCACGGACGGCCATGTTGGTGTCCTCGTCGATGCAGTACTCCAGGAGACGACCCAGCATGTCCTGGCACTCCGCAGGGCGGCTGAAGAACATCTTGGCAGTGGCTGTCAGAAGCTCAAGCTTCACCTGATGGAGTGACATTATATGTGACATAAGTATAAATTCTCATATTCCTCCATTGTAATGTGCTGACTGTAGCTTTTATGAAGAATGCAAAGGTAGACTAGAAAAGAATAAGATTAATGGCAGCATACTGCTAAAGTAGAAAACTGTATTGGCTGTTAGTTGATAGAACAATTTGGATATCTTTTGCAACAACCCTAATGAAAAGAACCAGACAACCTGTATGTAAGTACTCATAAGGACACTTACTTGTATGCTGATCTCACTGGCCACATTTTCTATCATGTCCTCCAGTATGTAAGGTCCATTTGGCAGAGTATGGCCATACTGCCCCAGTAGCCAGACCAGTGTGGCCTTGGCTGGACCCTCCTGTACTAAATCCACACAGTTGGGGAGTAGAGGTGTCACCTGCATGGTGATAAAGAATACAACAGACATTATTATAAATCCACAGTTACACCAACCCCCTGAAGATTGCATGCCAGTTTTAAAAAATTAAATGCTTTGCAACTGTTAGAAAGTAAAACACAACAAAATGATAGTAAGTTACAAAAGAGCAACAATTAATGTCATAATTCAGTTCTTTTGTATACATTTACTGCTGAAGGGTTGTTTGCAAAACATTGAGTCTCTCCTGCTTTGTTGAAATATAGATGTATAGTATATCATAGTCATCTTTCACCTTAGGGATAATGTCAGGGTACAGCAGCACCAAGTCTTTCAGGGCCATGAGTACAGCTGATGTGATGTGTTCCTGTTGAAGCCCGTGTATCTTCAGTAGAGTCCCCACACAGTGTGATGCAGAGGTAGGGAGTCTACGGGCAATCTTCCCTATCGCCTGTATGGATGCTGTAGCCAGGTCAGTGGACACATCTGTGCAGTACATACTCAGCTCCTCAACTATATCACTTTCTGTCCCATCTGTGGCCATCTCTGTCAAAACGTGTAGCTTCTTTGTTTTCACATACAAAGGGTCGTTATATCTACAGAAGAACTTCTTAAAGTCTTTGTTAAAAAGCCCTGGGGAGGTTGTTAAGATGTACTGGATGTGGCAAAGTGCAACGTAGCTCAGTTCTGGCCCACCACTGGTGATGATGTTGAGTAAGGGGCTCTTAGCTCGGTTGTACACCTGCTCCTGGATCTGTGGCATGTCTTCTGTGAGGAACAGAAAGTATTTCAAGGCAGCCATGATGACTCCACTGTTACTGTGTTTCAAGCAGACGTCAACGATGTTCATGATGTCAAACGTCTCCTCTTCCTCTGCCGGTTTGTACTTGAGTAGGAAGTGTAGAACCTGGCACTGTCCCCACTCGGAGAAGTCCTGTACCCTGTTCAGCAGGTAGTGGGCGATGTTCTTGTTCACAACGACTCCACCCTCTGCTTGGAGGATTTCCTCCAGCGCCTGTAGACAGTTAACCACCACTATAGGGTCTTTGTCTCGTATCATACCATACAACTGGTCAATCATGCTGGCATCTTGGATAAGCTCAGGGGCAATGTGAAGCATCTTGGCACACCCATTCACAGCATTCCTCCGGACATACGCACTAGAATCCTGAAGACCCCTTTTCAGCGGCATTTGTATGTACTCTACCAGGGAGGGTATTCTCAGAGAACACATGGTTCTCAACGCAAGCCCACGCACCATTGGATTGGGTTCTAGACAATCTTTCTGCAGGGTGTTGACTGCTAACAGTGCCAGGTCTTGCTGAGTTGCAGCGTAGTTGCAGATGTAAAGGTAAGTCAGCTTCTTCTGCACCAGGTCAGGTGTGGCACTGGCCTTGATGATGTCCGGGAACAGTGGTGACATGTCTGCGCCATCGGTCATCAGGGAGACCACTCGACGGAGAACCTGAAAGAAAAAAGCATCAAATGACATTTTTCAATTACAGTCAAACCTGTCTATAGTGGTGGGACTGAGCAAATCTGACCACTATAGACAGGTGACCACTATAGAGAGAAGGTCCATATCTGATCATGGGCATACTAGTATGACACTGACTTTCAGTTCTTATAGATATCTGTCTTCAATTTCTGTCGCATTTTTAAATTGACATTTACAACTCAAATATAGTCCTATTACTGTTGTTATGTACATGAAACATTGCAATTTGTAGTTCCATGTTCACGTACCTTACAATTTACATGGAGTACTAGTAAAGTGGTTGTAATAATTCTAAATCTGATATCTCTAGGATTAGCTTGTGTGCTAATATACATCATCATCAGTGCTGTATATAATGGTACCGTAATTAACAAGACCGCACAAACTGTTATCAGTGATACACTGTACTGATGAGTGGTGAGAAGTGATGATGACCCTACCTGACGGTACCGGTTTTTGTCCGCCTGCACGGCGGGATCAGACAGAGCCGTCCGAAGTTCCTTTATCGTGTCATTCCCAGCAAAGAAAGGCATCTTTGGGAATGATTATTTGTCGGAAAGGGTGAACAAGAATTCAAGAAATAACGCAAAACAGCAACTATGAAGTAACGGAGCCGCCACGGAAGTCGATGGCCGCCATATTTGAGGTCAAAAGGTCACCAGAAGAATTCAATTTCTGAAAGGGTGAACTTAATGTTAAGAAATACATTTCATATGATTTAACAGTTTTATTAGCATAATGTATAGTAATATATAGTAAAAGAAATAAGATATAAAATGAATCTGATATATTTGGGCAATTATAACTGTCTTTTATTTAAACATTGATGGCCTGAGACCAAAGTATCCCCCTCTTGAAAACATGGTGTATTCCTTTTCACTCGGGAGTGTTGTTTTGTCCATCTAGAATAAAGTCAGTGTAATTTTCATCAGTTTTAGAGCAATTACAAAGGAGAAACTGTGATATGGACGACTTTGACGACTCAGGGAGCTGGGATGGTGATCCCTACGACCGCTCGGTAGGGTCAATGTTATGTTAAAGGGACATTCTGCACGAAGTCAAAGCGTAACTTTGGCATGTCTATTCGTTTATATAATAATTATAACGTTACTAGTAGTATACTCTTCATTTTATCCCAGCTTTGAAAGACCATTTAGATTTATCTTGATGCTTGATGCAAAAGTACCGAAGTAACGGGTTCCTTTCTCAGCACTCGGTATACAGAGGTGAGGCGGCTTCCGTCCTAGATCTCCAGTGCCGAAGTTACGTCAACACTTGGTGTCCAGTGTCGGCGGCTTCAGCACTGGAAACTCTAAATCGGCAAATCAAACCTTGTCTTTAGAAAGGGTACCGAGATGCCGCCTTTGAACTCTAACACTTATATTTTTGAGATCGTACCGCCCGGGAAGCAAATTATAATCGGGACGACAAGGTGATCGGCAGGACAATACTGCAAGGCTCAGATCCTCACATTTTTGCAAACATAGACTTGGCCTACGATACTGTACTGTACGCCGCGCGGCCGATGTAAGCACCAGAGGCCCAGTGCCGAAATGATTTGAGAACTCGGCTTCCAGCACCAAGGGTCACCGAGCACTGGAACGATCCAGTGAGGAATCCGTTACTTAGGGACTTCGGCACTTGCTATCCAGTGGTGAACGGTCTCTGAGCACTGGCAAGCGAGTGCCGAGTGGAATTCAGCACCGGCTATCCAGTGGTGAACGGCCTCCGAGCGCTGGCTATCCAGTGCTGAACGGCATCCGAGCTCTGGCAAACGAGTGCTGAGTGGAAGTTAGCACCGGAAAACGAGTGCCGAGTCAAGATTAAGCTCTGGAATTCCAGTCCTGACGGTGTCTCAGCACTGGAACAAAGCCGTTTCTGCACTAGAATTCCAGTGCGGAGCTTTCTTCCGCACAGGGCCCCGAGTGTCGACGCCACTTTCCCCGTGAGTTCCGCACTGGGCGGCCAGTGCGGAACCCGTTACTTCGGTACCCTTGCATGCTTGATTCAGTTATGAGTTATAACAGAAGTGTCGTTTGTTCCCTTGCAGTACGATTCTCTGCACGGGGAGGATCATGAGGGGGAGGGGGGCGATGAGGAGGATATGGCGGTACAACAGGAGTGTCTGGAGGCGTTTGGGAACAGGGACTACATCATGGAACCTGGGATCTTCAACATGCTGCAGAGGTGACTTCATCAGGTTATGCACGTTTGAACCACATGGAACATCATAAAATTATGAAAACAAGGAAGTTCTTGAATTTGGATAGAAATTAAAACTTCCAATCAGTCAGTAAAATTGATAAGATGAGGAAAGAAACATTTAGATTTAGAAGAGACAAAAAGTATAATTGTAACTACCTTGTGACTTTGGAAAGCCTCAGTCATTACATGTGCATTGTTGGTCATAAACTCCAACACGTCTCCAACAGTCATTCATTTTAGTAATGTTCACAAACATTTGTCAAGTGCAAAATTTTAAAATGAAGATAAAAAAAATGCTTTTTTCATTAGTAATGATTCTTTATTGACACAACAAAAAAGTACAGAGACTTTTGTATGGTCTTCTACAACTTAACTAAAGATCTAACAAAGCTACATACATGTGTGGATAACGTCATCTTACGTACAGAGTATATGTATGATGTAACAATAAAGTTGAGTGCAGCAAATAATGCCATTGTAGTATGAAGAATAGAGAAAGTGTCATTTAATGGGGTTATCAAGATATGCATAGTACAAAATGTAGTACACTTTTATATCTTTTTTGTTCTTCCACTTTTCTTTATTACCTATCAGATACTTCCAGCATGGCGGTGCTCCAGAACAGGTCATTGACCTCCTGTCCACCAACTACACAGCCGTGGCACAGATGGTCAATGTGCTGGCAGAGTGGCTCATTCTAACAGGTGAAACTACAGCAAAATGTCCGAGCAACTCAATATAAGTCCTCATATACCAAATAAATGTAGTCACAGGTACCTTTCACAGGATAATGATATTGACCATTGGCTTTCTGGACATAATTTTTGTTGTTCTATTTTATCTTTCTATAAACTGTCAGGTTGGTTAGGTAAATTACCAGAGCTACAGAACACATCTTATAGCTACATAGTTCTCTTAACACTATTTCAAATCTTCCTTTCCAGGTATGAAGCCGACAGAGGTACAAGACATGGTAGAGGATCACCTGAAGGAGCTGGTACTTAAGCACTTTGACCCGAAGAAGGCTGATACCATTTTCTCAGAGGAAGGAGAGGTAAGGAAAATGTGAAGTTTCCCTTGGAAAAACAACATGAACTCAGCACCTGATACATGTAGTTGGTCATTTGTCCTTGGAGAATCTAGCAAGATAGCCCAGTTAGGTGCTACTGTACTTGAGGTATTTTTTTATCCTTTGCCTATCTGTTTCTGTCTATAATCCATCACCTGTTTGTATTGCTATGATAAGAATAATTTTCCTTAAGAGCACAAGAAATGTTGCTTGAGAATGAATGGTACCAACACAGATGACTAATGATTTGCTAATTCCTGTACTGATTCTGTATCCTGTAGACTCCTGCCTGGCTGGAGGAGATGATCGCCCATCCCAAGTGGAGATCACTCTTCTACAAACTAGCCGAGGATTACCCAGAATGCCTCATGCTCAACTTTACCATCAAGGTAGGGCCTTTTTACCAGAAACGTACAAAAAGTGAATGTTCAGGTCTTTGATGGGGGCCCGCATGCCCTTTTTCGTAGAGAGTAATGGGCCATTTTAATTCTAGGTAGAGCGTAGGTGGACTGCTCTAATTCAATGAGTGCAATTGGAGCATTTTGTGCAGAGCGTAATTTGCCGTTTTGATTCTACGTAATGTGTTTAGCGTAATATGTACCCGGCTCTCAAAATTTAGCGTAGAGTGTTGTCGGGGCCCCCCATGCGTCTTGTCTTGTGTGTCGCTAATGGAGTTTAATAAAGCACATGCAGGCCCTCTATGATCAATGATGCCTACGTCCACCCCTGATGTGAACCCTCCCTTCTCCAGCTGATCTCAGACGCAGGTTACCAGGGAGAGATTACCAGTGTGTCCACGGCCAGCCAGCAGGTGGAGGTGTTCTCCCGCGTGCTGAGGACGTCCCTCACCAACCTGCTGGAGGGAGGGGAGGAGGGACTGGAGAAAAACCTCCCCGAGATTGTTGTAAGATGTAGCTGTTGTGTATAGCACATTGGCAGAATGTACTGCACCTGCGCGAAACCTGTAATGTGCATAGCACTTTGGTAGAACATCTCATATAAGGTCGTATTCGCACATATAAGGTTAACACTCTGTGTGTAGTTTCAAAATGTCATGTTGGAAAAATATTGTCTGCAACAGGCAAAACTCTGATGCAAAGTTGACCAAACATCCA
Organism: Branchiostoma belcheri; assembly: GCF_001625305.1. Classification (NCBI taxonomy): domain Eukaryota; kingdom Metazoa; phylum Chordata; class Leptocardii; order Amphioxiformes; family Branchiostomatidae; genus Branchiostoma; species Branchiostoma belcheri. The sequence goes on along the minus strand of NW_017803909.1, from coordinate 4,318,714 downwards.
ACGAAAACCGTAAAAAATTGGGGTTTTGTGCAGGCGCAGTACGTTCTGCCAACGTTTTGCTGTGTTTGCTTTCTCAAAGTCAAGGAGTGACAATGGTGAATCTTTAAGTTTTAACTATGATAGTATGAAAAAAGAAGCAAACCTTGAACTGGCTTTAAGTTTACATTGTCATTCTAGCACAGCTTTGTTGTGACCCATTGAGTATTATGAAATTTATGGATGTTTTGAAATCATTTTTACTTTACAATAGAAAATGGTCTGCCATGGGGAACACACCTACCTGTACAGCCAGGCTCTCCTGCAATACCTCAAAGAAGAGGAAGGGGGCAGTGCTGTGAGAAGAATCAGCCAGGAGCTTCAGAAAGCTGCCAAAGACTTGTATGTCATGTTCAGCTCTCAAAATCATAAAAATATACTACACATATTTTCGAATTACATGGACTACTTATTTTTTTGTATGTATAGGTGGACCTGTTGAGATTCTCTTACTTGCAAAGGTTGTGTCAACAACAGTCTGTCATAGCTGTAAATTTCATTGATTTAAGAAATGCATATACGTGTACATGTGTAGTCATTGACTGGACATTGGCATGACTGAAGTATCATGTCCTTGCAGGGGTCGTGACGTTACAGAGATGACTCTGGCCCTGGGAAAGGCCTCATCATATCCCCGAGCTTGCCAGGCCCTGGCTTGTATGCTATCCAGAAATGCACTCAACCCAGCAGACATCACTGTGGTATGTCACACTGTGGCCATCTGTCTTTGTGAAAAGGAGGGGCGTTTTGTGCATGTATGATTGGTTAATAGGGAAATGATCCGTGTAAGATATTTGATCATGTACATGAAGGTCTTAAATAACAGGCTTCTCATGTAAGGGATTTACCTTTTTTTATCAACTCTCCAGTTTTTGCCCTTCAATGCTTTCTTCCTGCCTTTTTTGCAGTTGTTCAAGATGTACAGTGGGAATAACCCACCTCCTGTGGAAGTCATCAGGTCACCCTTGTTCTTTGGTATGTAACAATTTTCGTTCTTTTCTAAAATGTACACATTAAGTGAACCTGAATCATTATTTAGTTCTTTCACCTGTTAAAAGAAAAAATCTACAGTGTACTCATTTTCATTCCTAATAACCAAGTAGAGAGTAGTAACTGTTTTATTCTCTGATTTATATTTCATCCCCTTCTGTTGTTGTTCTCACTACAGAGCTGTTCATGCAAGCTTTGTTCAAGCCTGGGTCAAAGCTCAACCCTGAACATAAACCCAAGTACATCTACCTGTTGGCCTATGCTGCAAGTGTGCATGAAACATGGAAAAAGGTACCCACCTGATACAAGTTTGTACTGTTGGACTATTATATTGTACACCTTGTGTAAGAAGGACATGGTACTAAAAGTAACACATTCATAGGTGAAATAAAGTACAAGTACATGCATATCTTATGATTTAACCTGTCCCCATCCAAAAGAAGATATCTTAAGATCTATACAGTAGTAACTGAACAAGTAATGACTACTAGTATGTGGATGAAATGTTGCTGCATGTATTTCCAAGACTACATGTTGATGCCTGTGCTTATCGTAGAACAAGAGAGCAGCCATTGCCAAGGATGAGTTAAAGTCCACATCACAGGCGATAGAACGTGCCACAAACCTGTGCTGTAAGGAGAGGTCTGAGGTGGTGGCAGAGTTAGGAACACTGTACTCCTGTATCAGGTAGGATGACAGCGGTACCTGTGCATATCTTTTGCATTTGGCACCTCAACAGATCTAGATGTGCCAAAAAACAATTACTAGTACTCGAGCAACTGGATATGGTTTTGGATGTAGCATCCACTACCTTTCGTCAGTGACATTCAAGCAGGTTTTTAAGTATGAACTATTGATTGATGACAACTCTCCAGTGTCACTGATGGAAGGTATTGGATGCTACCTGAAATGTCTGACCATTTCCAAAATCATATCCAGCAACTCCCAGTTGCTTTGCTTGAGTAACTGTTTTTTGGTGTATCTTATTACCTGGATGTCTAACCTTCACTGATGACTTACGTCAACAGATGCTTTGATTTAGGGTGTGCTTGAATAAATTCTTTGAATGGTACCCTGCTTGTCCTATATAATTAATTGCCATATTTTTCTCTCAGAGTGCCAGTTGTAGCCATGGGTGTTCTCCGGTGGATTGACTGGACAGTCTCAGAGCCCAGCTACTTCAAGCTGCTGACAGACCACACACCCATCCACCTGGCCCTGCTGGATGAGATCAGCACCTGCCATCCCCTCCTACATCCACATGTGCTGAAGTTTCTCATCAGGCTGCTGGAGACAACCTACCCAGACTTGGATGTCCTTGTACAGGTAATGTTACATAGGTTTCACTAAGTTATGGATACAAGCAAGATCCAACAACTTTTCTGATGAAAGGGCCATTTTTGCAATTACTGTCATCTACACATATTTATGCTTGCCAAAGAAAAACATATTGTTTTTGCTCTGTTTCCTCTTCCATTTGAAACACTGACCTCTGACCTGGTCTATGACCTGAAGCAGACTGTCTCTCACCATGGTAACTTGTGCTGGGTTACATGAAGTTACATCATGTTGCAATTTTATAGTAGGAGGGATTTATACTCCTGTCTATCCATATATATATGAATGTATTTGAGTAAGAATTTAATAACAGAGCAGACTACAATGTATATGTGAAGGTAAACATTATGCATTTACTTTGCAAATGTTACCTTTCTAATACTGGATTGTTTTTACCACTGATCCTGGTTTCTCTCTGTTTGACAAAATGGTTCTCACCCTCCCAACAGCTGGAGCTGAAAAAGACCCTGTTGGACAGAATGGTCCATTTGCTGAGCAGGGGGTACGTGGTGCCCATTATACAGTACATCAAGGGCTGCATCGACAGAGGTGACACAGACATCTCTCTTATCAGACACTTTGTTACTGAGGTGAGGGAAACATTGTTGTCTCGACTGAAATTCTGCATTGCACATACATGTCTTGTAGTCTACTACAGAGTCAAAGTAGAAACTGCTGTCATCAGTGACAACTTGAAATCATGACCTTCAAAATTTTGACAATGTCATCTATCTTACTGTTAATACAAAGAACCCATATGATCTTTGAGGAAGCTTGAATCTTGCTTCAACTTTGATAAAATACAACATGACCCTGTATGATATTTTATTTCTAAGAAAGTCTATGTTGACCTCTATTCCAGGTGATTGACATCATTGCACCACCGTATTCCTCTGAGTTTGTCCAGCTATTCCTGCCCATCATTGAGAACGAGGCCATCACAGGAAACCTGAGAACTCCTGACGAGTCCGACCCTGTCTCAGACTTCATCGGACACTGCAGATCCAACTTTGTAGTCATGACGTGATCTGACACATCTCACGAACACTTGACAAGGTGTCCAAGGGTGTCTCTCATGCCAATTGATAGCCTGGTTGGCATCAGGACAATAATATGGCCCCATAGATATGCTATACATTCCAAGCAGGATGCCAAATTGGAAGAAAGAATTTCCCTTCCCCCTGCTGCATAACCCTGTCACCAATATACATTTGATGCCATAAGACTACTTCAGCTGGAAGAGGGTGAAGTCATCTGTCTTAGAACAAGTTGTTTATTTGCAATGATTGATCTTAACTGTCAACTGTCACATATCATACATCAGCAATGCCAGTCCCCCATTAGGAATTTGGGATACATTGTTAGTACCAGGCATTATAGCTATGTACAAAAGGTACTTTCAACATATAACAACATCATGATGTTAGGCAACATTTGAGAAAAAAAGAATCCTTGTATTCTTGTCAGAGGTGAACAATTTATTGCTTTGTAAATAAATTTTATGTTGAGCTACTTTTGTTAATCACTGTTCTAATCTGAATCTGAATCTGATTGGTTAGACTCAGGTAAGTGTCTGACACTGACCAAACTATCAATTCTCAGTATCTGCTGCAGCACTTGGACAACATGACACAGTAAGAAATACTTGGCCCTTACTGGTTCATACACTTTAACAGTATTTGAATCCATCAACTGTCCAGTGTAGCCATCAATTCCTGAACAGCCTTTCATGGTTGCCTTGGCAAGTAGTCTTGGGAATGAATTGATGCTACATTTCTGAATTTGAGAGTTTGCATGTAGAGTTCTCGGTACACTTAGAACAGCTTCACTCATAACCTTGCAAGTTACAGAAAGCTTTGAGTCTCTTGTATTGTCTGCATGTTCATGTAGACATTTGTGGACTAGAATCTCAAATGTACCACCACCAAGCAGTAGACTTGGTTTGACATTGTGGCTTGTCCAATCATAACGATTATAACCAGAGCCTTTCAGAGAACTATCATCTGTACTGTTAGTGACATCCAGCCACATTCTGACAACCTTCAGTGCATTGTGCATGGCATTTGTAAACAGCTTACAAAGCCCTGCATTCGGACCACAGACAATTCCCTGTGCTGCTTTCATGCCACTTTGTTCATGAAGTCCAATATGGACATATCTGTTCTGACCACAAGTGATCTGCTTGCAAAATTTAGCTTTTCCTACATTTATGGAACTAGCATCTGAACTGGAGACAACCAAGGGTTGCAGAGTGGACAACCTGCAGAGCCTTTGCAGCTCCTCCTTTGGAATGTGGTGCACAACAGAGATGTTGGCGGCTTTGCACAAATACAGCACCATGTCCGATGCATGTTCAGAAGTCAGAAGTACATTCACACCTTTAGATTCCAGTTCCTTGATCATCCTTTGCACAGCCTGCTGTTTCCATGAATGGGCACGAGACAGTTCCTCTTCTTTTCTTACATACAATGTTGAAGGTGTTTCTGTCTTGCTTGGTTCTAAGGAAGTTTCAAGGACAGCAAAGGTTATAGAGTCTTTTAGAGCATCAAGACTCTCAGCTTTCACAGCAAAGTCTCTTTGCAGGATAACTCCATCAACAACATGTGAAGAAGAAACAGGCTTTCCCGGCACCTCTAACCACACCAACTCATAGTCATCAATCAGCTGCAATACAGCTGTGGACAAGACATTTCCATCTCCAGCTGTTTTAAAGATTACACCACAAACTATCTCAGTCAGGATTTCAACAACTGTTGGGGTAAACTTGCCACTTAAGAATGTCCTTATAACATTCAGACAGTATTCTCTCTTTGTGGAAGATTATCAAAATCTGTGACAACAGCATGTTTTAGAATAGCAGGAAGGATAACTTCAGGTAAGGTGTGGTCGAGGAGATGGGAGAATGCCTGGCTCATCTGTATGCACAGCTGCTGCACCTGTCCTTTCTGCACCTGGCTTCTTACATGGGAATGTGTCCTTTCTATCCCGTAAGTCTTGCATATTGTTTGAAGGGCTTCTCTGAGGATGAGGAGAAACGTTTTTGTTCCATCTCCCGTGATGGCGTGATATGATTGGACGGCATCCATGATGAGGTTACCTACTGGGTGGGACAGGTGGAGAGACTTGAGGATGGTACTGCCATCTGATGAGATCAGCACCTGGGAACAAAGGAAATTTAGCTATCCATACAAATATGTCTCTTACTGTGACCCGCCACAGTTATTCTATTTCAAATTAAAGGAAATGTAATGTACTTTTCATCCTTCATGTAACATGTAGAAATTCTTTTGGATTGAGAACATATTTAGTTAAACTATCATTCCTTTGACTGACTTACACAGAGCTCTGACTTGAATTTTCATACACAATCTACTTTTGATATTTGTACAACATTATTAGGCCATTATTAAATGTTAAGATACATAATAGAAATTTCAAGAGCACTCAATATCAAAGGCAGGTTTCAACAGAAACTTGTCATAGCTTGCCCCACACATCCTGTGTGATGATGACATTATTTTCTGAAAGTGGACAGTCCTAGCATGACCAAACACAAACACCTCTGACCTGTCCTGTAGCTGTGCTGATCATGTTGTGCAGGGCATTGGGACCAAAAGACCCCTGCAGAATGCTGCAGAGTGTGTGACTGATGGATGCTGCAGTACTGATGTCTACACTCACACAGGACATGGTGGCAGATGCAGCAAACTGTGTGGATTGTCCAACCTAAAATCAGATAGAGAACACATAAAGACGTTAGGATGACACCTAAATTATTAGACACTGGACTTGAAACAAATTTGAGTTAAGATTCAATCTGCTAAGGTTACAGAAGTGACTATGAACTTTTCTCAATACATGAAATCACACCTGTTGCCTGACCTTAAAACAGCAGTGCTCAAAGTTTCTCTTTTAACTTGAAAGTCATAGCCTGGGTACCATCTGGATTTTCCTCCACTGAGCAAAATCTGCCCAAAATTTGCCTAGCATAGTGGGGCAAAATCCGGATAGTACCCAGGCTAGACATTCAAGCATACTAGTAAAAACTAGGAAAGTACGAAGACTGGAACCTTGCAAATTGTGAACCTTACAAACCTTACAAAGGCTTTGTATCATCACTTGTCATTTTTATCCTGTCTGTCTCCATTTGTGCTGCAATCAACTGGTTAGTGCTTCATCCTTGTGTGTCAGTCTTGAATCAAAGTGGATTTTTGTTATACTTTGATAACGCAAATTACTGTCCCCGAGTACAATACTTAAAAGAAAAGTTCAGTCAGAATCCATGGCCATGGCAGCCATAGATGATACAGCCTGAGTGATGATGCATGTGTGACCACAGGAGAGAAGGGCTCTGGCCTCCCCCTGCTCACAGCACCCAGGTAAAGCCTCTGGCAGGAGCTACACCTCTGGCACTGGGGGTAGAAGGCAGGGGATGAGTACTTGGCCACTCTTTTCCTCTTGAGTGCTGTTTCATACACTGCCAAAGGTGGCTGATGATCTGCAATAAACCTTCCTCCGAGCAAGATTCCAATCTTCTCCTTCAACTTTAGCTTCTGGAAAACTTTACCATAGGACGTTTTCAGGCCTCCGAACTTTGAACCGCAAGAGTGGCAACCGAACTTCCGGCCAAGCTGCTGGATGTGGACTTTCTTGTTGTGACTGGCATACTTTAAAGACGCTGGGACTGCCTTCTTGCTAAAGGCACCTGGGTGCAGAAGATGGCTTGGCAATACATTTCTGAACCGTCCACCTAGGAGTTTGAAGGTCACACATGTTAGTACTACAGTAGATGGGGCGACTACCCATTCTTGTTCTGAAGATAAAACATCTGTATAACCCTGCCATTTTCTGAGACTGCTGCGAGAAAACGTTGCCACTAGTCCTGCAGCTGCAACTGCACTGAGTCCAGCCAGTGGTGCACAAATTCTGTGGCACGTCAGTCTCAGGGGTGTAAAACAGAGATGCTGTATTGCACCTAGCGACAGAGGAAAGGCCGTTATCCCCACCAGAACTGGTACTGAGTCTGTAAGGGCACTTTCTCGCAGTGATGACTTCATAGTTCATACTTCCTGAGTTGTCAGTTGATGAAAGAAGGTGGACCGAAGTGTCTGATCAATAGCAAGATCTTTTCCTCTCGGTGCAGTGTACCGTTAGTTCACGTTACCTTTTCTTCTTTGAAGCTCTTGATACTTGATAATATTCTTTGATCGGTATTACTCTCTATACGGACCATAACACACAGCAAACATCATATTTTTGAGAGAGTTTTAGACAAGATATTTTCGGTACATACACTCACCTTCTGCTGAGAATGTTTCAGCTGACCGACATCTACTTCCGGGGTCACGGGGAAAGTACAATAACAACCACTTAGTTCGGCTGCATTATAGGGTAACACAAATATCATCACGTTGAAGTAAGTCTTAATGCGTTTCATGAGAAATGACTCTCAATATAAGTTTTTAGTAGATGTGTTTTTACACTTCATATACTAGTAATATCGCCACACTATATCACCCCAACCTGTGGTACATAATGAGTTTTCCCTAATTTCTTGACGCCTGCGCAATGGCAGCCCGGGAACTTTGACAAGAAAATGGCGGCTTTTGCAGAATTTTGGGGATGATTCGTCAAATTAAGTCACTTATTTACCCGGTCTGATACACTGTGGAGCCACCATGCCGCTTCTTGGGAAAAGTCAAACCGCCAGGGAGTTCAAACGTAAGTTATAGCCATGTTTGACAGACATAATTTATGTTAAACATGTTATTTATCTACTGTCAGTGGGAGGGCGGGAGTTTTGCATGATTTTGGTACTACATAGTAATGATATGTAATTGTAAACGTCATAAATTTATTTTATCACAGAATCACAGGTCATCGGCTACACTTGGCAAATACACCTATGTTTTCTCTAGCTATAGGTTTATCAAATGATCAAATGAGTTGTAAAGGGCGATATGAGCTCGAATAAAAATTATTCGAAATTATTTGTTTTGGTTCCACTTTCTTTGTTTGAAAGGGCATAAACTTTTTGAGAGGACATAAGTAACATAGCAGTTACATATAATAAGTTTTCTGAGAGACATAGAATGTTTGAGAGGACGTATTACTAATGAGTATTTTCCTGTAGCTCAATTAGGAAGAGTTTTAGTTCAATGGGTTTTAAGAGTCTGAAGCCCTTGTTATGCGGTACATAACTGTTATCTGTTATATCCAGGTCTGCAGAAGGCCCGTCTGAAGGCTCAGTCCAACAACAACACTAAGGAGGAGGCAGAGATCTGTAACCAGCTGGGAGAACTGCTGGCCAAACATGGTAATCAGGCAATAGTAATATTTACTGCAGTCTACATGCTAAACTTGCGTGTCATTGTATCTGTATTTTGTCTTTTCTCTTTATTTTACAAGCTACAGCTGTTGTTGTCCAAAGCTATCTAATTTCAACTGATATCCCAACATGTATTAAGACAGTAAAGTTTGTTTAAAACAATCTGGAAAAGAATCCTGGCATTAAAAAAGGTTGTACTGGAAGATAATCCTTCTGTTTCCAGGTGAATATGAGGAGGCCATAGAAGAACATCGTAATGAGCTCCAGTTATCAGACTCCATTGGAGACATCCTGGGTACCGCCATCGCTCACCGCAAAATCGGAGAGTGCCTGAGCAGCCTCGATCGCTTTGACGACGCCGTGAAACACCAGCAGTCTCATCTGCGACTAGCGAGGTCAGTGTTAGATATAACCACCTGCAGTCAGACTGTCTGCAGTCTGCAGAGACATTTTAAATATTGCAAAGAAAAATTAAGCAACCTGCAATTTTGCTGCCTAGACTGAAAAAAATCAAGCTACAGTAGCGGTTCAAAGGTGTTTAAAAGTTTACCTCTAACTCTATAAAAATTATATATTTTTCAAATCGCATCTAAAATGTTTGCCAACATGCAAATTTGTATATGACTTTTAGGTGTATAATATTTGCAGAAAGTATTTCCGGAAAAGAAACGGTGCAATAGCTCAATTGGTAGAGTGCTCGCTTTGTAACCGAGAGGTCGTGAGTTCAAACCCCGGCCGGGTCATACCAAAGACTTTAAAAATGGTACACACTTCTTAGCACTCAGCACATATGAGAAAGAGTGTGGGAAGGTCAAACACACAGCACACAGCACAGTGGACCAGCCCCCTGCTGTAGTGCGTTACACAACTGTGTGTCGCCCAAGGGCTACAGAAATGGATATGGGCACCATCCTATGCTCTGCATAAGGGCACGGGAGACCTTTCCTTTCCCATTTCCGAAATGCAGAACAAAATTTTGACATTCTGCAATATTGCAGAACACTGAAAAAAAGATTTCTACCACTGCAGGTCTTTGGCAAACCACGTGGAGGAACAGCGTGCGCTGGCCACCCTGGGGAGGACGTACCTGCTCCAGGCCGACAGTCTGACGGGGAGAGACGGTGCCACGACGGCGCTGATCAAATCTCAACAGGCTTTCCTGAAGAGTCTGGACGTGTGTGATCTCCTCAGGGATGTGGTGCCAATCAGGTCTGGTTAAAACATAATGAAAGTTTATCGCAAATACATGCCTGAGGGCCGTAATTGCAGGATGAGGTACAAACAACATGTATGAAACAAAAAGAAAATACAATGGTATGAGAGACTACATCTTATATTATACTAGATTCTACATATGTACAGCTTGCCTTGAGTTACTGGTTAAGCCTAGGATGATAAAATGCTTAACTGGCTGGCACTTTTATTTGAGTAGTGACGATGCAGCCAATAGACGTAAGAAAGTATGCTTTATTGTTGTCACAAAAAAGAACCTTCAGTTCTTAAATCACCTTAGGTTTTGATGATTGTTCATTTTTACAAGTGACTACAATGAGATGAGAGCTCGTCTGTTCCTGAACCTGGGAATCGTGCTGGACAACAAAGGAGACGATACCGGGGAATGGAGGGCCTTCATCAAAAAGTGTATCTTCATCTGCGAGTAAGTTCTTACTGTTGTGTGACACAGAAATATAGCAGCAGATGTGTGAATTCAAACTTGTCTTAGCTCTGCAACATACTCACTCACTATCTGGGTTATCGTCTGTTGTTCCCCATCTTCTGAGGGTTAGACATGCTTGCACTCTGAGGCATTGGCTTGATGGCAGCCCACCACTTGCCTATATCCTGTGGGTTAACATTATATAGGTTCAAGTGGTGGAAGTCCTCCCTTACGTTGTCAAGCCACTTCTTGTTTGGTCGACCACGAGGGTTTGGGTCTTCTATATCTTATTCCACATCTTCCACATCTCTCATCTTATGCAAGTCAGATCAAATGTGACATTTCTATCCTATTGTTAATGATCAAAATTTTCAATTTAGAAAGCACAAGTTGTTAGAAGACCTGTATCGTGCCCACTACACACTTGGTGACATCTACCAGCGCAGAGGCTACCCTGCACAAGCCCTGCGCTCCATCGAGGCAGCTCTACAGTGTGCCAAGAAGATGAAGGACAAGTTTATAGAGAGTGAATGTCTGGCAAGCACAGCGCAGATCCACCTCCATCTGGGAGACTGGTCGGCAGCCAAGCGGGCCCTCAGGAAGGCCTACAAGCTGGGTTCTCTGTTAGACAAGGACAGGCACAGGATTATCAGCTGTCTCAGGACAGGTTTGTACAGTCTGTCAATCACATATTCTCTTCATCAGTTAACCTGCCTGGTATTGTTGAAGTTTGAAGAGCAAAAACCTGCGTTAGGATGGCATTTTTTTAGATTGTTCTTGTATAAAAGTATTATGACTCCATCATCATAAGACCTGTTTCATGTAGAAGGCTTATAGGGAGTTCAGGGGAAAGGCAAAGAAAGAGGACACAAGAGATGATAATACAGGGGAAATGGTTAATGAAATAAAAAGAGAGACAAAAGTTTGCAAGTGTCCCCTCCTTTGCTATCTGAGCAGGTAAAAACTGTATCAATGCTAGTATAATAATGCCTGTTCTTGTCCCCCCAGCCATTAAGGGTTGTCACCTGTTACGTGAACTGTCTGAGTTGTCTGAGGATGATCACCAGGGAAGAATGTGCGTGTATGAGAAGCTAGGAGACACCAGTTCTGATCTGTGCCTGTACAGTAAGGCTGTGGAGTACTATAACAAACAGGTACATATTACTCTCCTCTTATATTATACGGTATATGGCAGTATAAGGAAAATGGATGTAAGTACATGTCTACCATTCTTGATGATCAGTAACTATTGTGCCCAAATTCCAAATAAATTTTGATCTTGAAAGCGGTGAAATACCACTTCTAAAATTATCATTCAAACTGAGGTAATAACTTATAAATCCCATAATTTTTAGTTTAATAATAAGTTTATTTGTAGATACAATATTTGAGTAGCAGTATGAGAGTTTTGTATCTTGTGTTGTTACAGCTCTCCTGTGCGACACAACTCCAGAAGCCAGCCCGTCAGATGGCTGTTATTCACTACTCCCTGGCTGCCAGCTATGCAGACATGAAAGAGTTCAGCAAGGCAGTGGACCACTACAGGCAGGAGCTACAGTACAGGAAGGGCAATGTTAAGGAGGTATTTCTAATTAGCATCTTAGCCTCTAGGGGTGGGTACCACTTTGCCTCATTCAGGTCCAGGTCAGATCAGGTCCGGACCTGTACCTTTACCTGATTCTGTGCAGGAGTACTAGTAGCATATAATTATGGTGTATCAATAGCCTCTCATGTTTTGATTACTATAAGCACAAAATATAATTAACTCAGCAATAATTGATGCACACTATAGATGGAATGTTTTGTACCTTAAGAAAGAAAGGTAGTACATTGAGCAACCCTTTCATTTTGGTACTTTTTACCTTCATTGTTACTACATGTACATGTATCTGACAAAAAGTCTGACTCTGGCAATGTGTTGAATGTGAATGGTGACAGGCTAGTTTTTTCTTCTCTTTTTAGGAATGTAAAACTTTGCTGCTGTTGGCTCAGGCCCTAGAGGATGATGGGAGTGGTTACAGCCAGCTGGAAACTGTATACCAGCAAGCTTTGCAGGCAGCAAGGCAGACAGATTCTGACAAACTAAAGGTGAGAATCTGATGGGCCTTGCAACTTTCCTCACAATTTTGCTGTTCTCAGTTGCTACCTTTGCCAAGAAGGTTATGTTTTCAGCAGTGTTCGTGTATGTGTCTGTCTGTCTGTCTGTCTGTCTGTCTGTCTGTCTGTCTGTCTGTCTGTCTGTCTGTCTGTCTGTCTGTCTGTCTGTCTGTCTGTCTGTCTGTCTGTCTGTCTGTCTGTCTGTCTGTCTGTCTGTCTGTCTGTCTGTCTGTCTGTCTGTCTGTCTGTAAAATCGATAACTCAAGAAGGCTTAAATGGATTGTCTTGATATTGGTAGGTGGGTAGGTCTTGAAGAGACCTTGAAATGATTAGATGTTGGGTCCCTTGGCGTCTTGTTATGCTACTGCAATGAAACTTCCGGTTTTTATATCTCATGATCTGGACATGCTACGGTCACAAATTTTGCTTGGTGGATAGCTCTTGTGCTCAGGAAAAAAGTGATGTGATTTTGGGCCTACCAGCAGCTTGTTTAAGAATGAAACTCTTTGTTAACTGAAGTACTCTTCCTACAACAGATCCGTGTGTTGAAACACTTCTCCATGGTACAAGACCAGTTTGGTGTGGACAGTGCAGACCTGAGGGAGGAGTTGAGCTGTGTGCGGGATGAGAGCGGGGTGGCCTCGGGGGAGAGCAGTGATGAGGAGGCTGAGTCAGACAGGGGAGGGAGTGAGTCTGTGGAGGAGGTGGACTTATCTGCATCAGGTCAGTTGTCTATGGAGTAATTTCATCAATAGGAAATTTGACTTAGACATTGAGTAAAGAGTGGATCAACTATCTGTTACTGTAAGATTCAAGGAGACTTAGGAAATATATCAGAATCCAGTATGGTCATGTAGTTCAACTGCAATATCTAACTTTTCACAAAATATATATCCTAAAGAGAAGGCAGTACTGTATTGATTGATGAAGCCATTTAGTGATGTACCAGTTTTTATGTTTTGTTTATGTCAATTATATCTTATCAATCATATCTTCTGCACCACAGATGAATCTGAGAATGAAGAATATGATCGAGGCACCACAGGGAGGGCCAGAAAGGGTTGGGTGAGTACTACTGCTATCTAACATCTACATTTCTCAACTCAACAACTCTGTGTACATCCACTTTAGATATTAAGCTTTCTCTGTATTAACTCTGTGTTGGCAAAGCTTGAAGTCCAAGTTGTAAAATTGCTAGTTTAAAAAAGTACCTTTTTCCTGTCCAGATGAACCGTAAGAATGAGAAAGGGGAGTCCATGTTACACAGAGCCTGTATCGATGGGAACCTGAAGCTGGTGAAGTCACTGGTGGAGCAGGGGCATCCCATCAACCCTCGGGACTACTCCGGCTGGCTGCCGCTGCACGAGGCCTGTAACCATGGTTACCTAGGTACACAACCCACCTGGAAATTTCACAGTCATGAGTTAAATTTTATATACCTCTACCAATGAGGTACAAATGTATTTCTCAAACTATGTTGGTTGCTTTGTAAAAATTAAAGGCATCCAATGCAGTTTTTAGGGCTTGAAACCTGATTTTTCAAAGCCAATGTTCTAGAGTTCAATGTTCAATGTTTACATGTAATCTACATAGAGAGTTGAAACTGCACTGTCCCAATGTATATAGACCCTCATGGAGCAAAACTTCCCAAAATTCTGATGGAAAATGGTTACTGGAAGGGCCCTTGGCTGATTTTTAGGGTACCACCCAGAAAATAAAGGACTCATCTTGGAGCAAGTTTCTGCTGTTTTAAAATGCCCTAAGTATGAAATGCTGATTCAACCGTGCTAATGTGAAGTGGTATGTGTCAATATCATGCAAATTGCCTTATTCAGAATATTTCCAGTTTTGCTGCCCTGAAATTGCATTGGATAGTTTTGCCCATAATTGTGCTTACATGTTTTTCTCCCCTTACAGACATTGTGGAGTATTTGGTGGACCACAATGCAGCTATCAATGACAGAGGAGGGGAACACTGTGAGGGGATCACCCCCCTACACGATGCAGCCATCTGTGGACATGGAGACATCGTACAGCTGCTGGTCAGCAAAGGGGCCAATGTGCTGGCCAAGGACGATGAGGTCAGCACTCAAAGTCAAACTTCAAGTTGATAGTCTTGCCACAGGATTTATGGTCTCACTTGTTTTGCCTTATTTGTCAGTTTTTTGGTTTGTTTTTTTGTTAATTTTTAATAGTAGTTTTAGGCAGTTTTTTTGGGGGATGACATTTCTTACACAAGAAGGATGAACTGTTGAACTGGATGAACAATCTAGACAAGGAACTGTGGATTTTGACTCTTGACTGTTACAAGATTGGATAATCCTCCCAGCAAGATTGGATAATAATCCCAGTACATTTAGATGAATCCTTTCATCTCAATGTACAAATAAGTATGCTAGTTCTACAAAGAACAATGTGTCTATGCTGCAGTAGGGAAAGATTCAATTCTCTTAGTTCTGTGTAGTTGAATGAAAATCTCCCATGACGTTGTTGCTACAGGGCCGCACCCCCCTTGATGCCCTGGTCAGTTGGAGACAGTCCTATGAGAAAGAGTTGGATGAAGAGGCCCTTAACCTCACACTCAGGACTGAGAGGGTGCTCAAGACTGCCATAAAAGAAGGTTTGTGTTTCTCTTCATGTAGTTATAAATTAAATTGAAAATTGCAGTGCAGATACTTTGCATTTCACAGATTTTACTACAAAGATGCCATGATGTCGTGATTCTTTTGTATTGTTTTTCTGTTTACTGTGTTTTGTTTTTCATACCTTTAACAGCTTTTATTACATCCCCAGGAAACCCCCATGCAGCCCCTCTCCGGTCCAGATCAGCCCTCCATGATGACCTGTTTGATGAGGAAGACTCGGAATCTGCCAACGCTGAACTTGCAGTACCACAACAGGTCACCAGGAGGCAGCCTCCCAGCAGGGTAGACACTAACACCAGTAGGAGAAGGGAGACTGGTAGAACACTGCAGAGAAATACCAGTAAACCTCAGGAACGAAAACAAAGGGTTGGTAAAAGAAGCCACATCTTTGGCTGTGCTGAGTCAGATGACAGTGAAGGATCCAATGATGTTGACACTTACTCAAGTGGCAGTTTAAGCCAAAGCCAGCCAGTATCTGACATAGACATGGAAAACTTTCAGCATTACTCAGAAAACGACATACCTACCTCCAGCCAGGTACCCTGTGAGGAGTATGAGGATGACTTTGTTGAACTGAGACCAGCAAGAACTAAACAAAGGAACAGGGCTATATGTTCAAGGGTGAACAATGATCATGATTTGGAAGAAGAAACATTTGGTTCTCAAGTGGAGCCAGAAGTACATCTAAGTCATAATCTCCATGAGGAGACAGATACAGTATCTTTATTAGACGACCCAACAAACGTGTACCAACAGGCAATGGCTTCTGTGGGGAGTAGCGCTGTCAGGCGGGAATTCTCACAGATCTCACAGCGACCGCGAGACCAGGAGGACGCCGCGACCAATCACACGCCAGCTCTCATCAATGAGGAGGAGTACACGGGAGGGGATGATTGGTTAGTTGATGATGTGGTCCAAAGGCCGGCGAAGCGAGCGAAACTGAGCTGTGCCTTCAGTGGTGGGAATCAAGTCAGAAGCGTCAGTAGCAGGAAGCCGTCCACTGGTAGTGGTGGAGAAGGGGATGTTTGTAATGATGCAGGTGTGAACAGCAGAACTCAGACTCGAGGGAGCGCCAGTAACAGAACCTCTGGGAGAAATCGTCTGACTCGTCCTAAGAGACAAACCCAGCTGACCCTAACAGGTATGGGTGTGAGACAACAGGACAGGAGACAGGATTCCAACATGGTGGATCTAACAGAGGACTCGCAGGTGCTCCCAGGGCCGTCCTCACGAGAGGAGGCCGTTGTCCCGGCTGCCCAGGTGCACAGTGCAGCAGCTGGACAGGTGCCCATGAGGTTGAGGGTGAAAGTTCAGGACAAAACCTTTCTCATACCCATTCCCAACAGGTACATGTTTGCATGCAGTGTGTAGTAGACAATGCTGCAATTTAACTGCAATTTTACAGAGTTGAAAAATACAGATCTAAGTGACAGAATCCTTTTATTCATGAGGATTTCACTTTTAGTTCCACCAATTTCTCTGTGTATTGTAGAACATTTCATAGAACCTTATTCGACATACTGTCCTTTTCAGAGATTTTTATTCTCTTGTACCTTTCAGTGACAGTTGTAAGTCCATAGACTGGCTGGGTGAGCAGGCTTCTCAGCGATACTACAACATGTGTGGCCTGCGCCCCAGACTAGCACTCCACACCAGGGAGGGGGCCATGCTGGAGGCTCACGATGCCATCGCTGATGTGCTCTCAACCAATGAGGAGGTGGGTTACAAATTAAGTCATCATTGAGCAATCATGTTATCTTCATGCAAATCTCTACCTGTTGAAATCTCCCATACATACTCTTGGTTTCAGAGACATCTCAAAATATTTTGCCCTTCCCAGGTTGTAGGGAGAGTCCAGTCTTGGGACTTACCCCCACTCCCAGAACGGTATATCAAGGCTTGTGAGAACTCCAACACAGGTGAGCTGCTCTACACCAACTCCAACATAGATATTGTGTAGATAACTATAGTTATAGGACAACATCTGTAGAGAGATTTGAAATGGGACTGTCTACCAATGGCTGTTGTGGGTCATCAGTATCTACTGAATTGAATATCTTATACCAAGGAGCTTCAAATGAGTGATATAACACCCTTGCTTATACAAAACAACAGAAAAAGCATCATGGGTGATACTTTTTATTTTATCAATTTTCAAACAAGAAGCCAGCCATAGGATCTCATCATGTCCATTCATTTCTATGGAGTCACTCCCTCTGAACATTTTGTCTAACTAGTTCAGTTTTCCCACCCTTCCCCAGCCGTCCATACCAGAGTGCGTGTGTTGTGTGAGTCCCAGCAGACTTCAGCCTGTCTGAGTGCCTCCAGCCTGGGTCTACGTCTGCCCAGTCTCTCCCCCCTCCTCAGTGCACTACAGTGTCAGTACTGCATCAAAACTCTGGTCCTGGCTGGCAACAGGATCGGGGACAAAGGTAGAAACTTTATACTCTCTTCATACGCAGGTCATACTGAGAACTGATTCATCAATACTGTCGTTTGTAACACTTGGCATACATAATATTCTGCATCCTTTTTTTTCTTCAAGTCAAATCTTAGGGCAAATTGCATGTGACTGTAATATCTCATGGTTGTCTTCTACAAGTCGTTACTGATAAAATACAATTTGTTATTGTAGCAGATATGACTTGTATGGTATGTATTGCACATTACCTGTATTGAATAGTTGCACGTCTAATGCATTTATAGGATGCGTACTCTAATTATGTGAAATCTAATCTGAATAGATTGATACATTCAGAGCCTTTAAACTTGGCTAACCCAAACTGTTTGTTACTCCGATGACAGGTGCCCATCTGCTGGCCTCAGCTGTAGTGACCCTGCCTAACCTGGTCCAGCTGGACATCTCCTGTACTGGCCTGACTCAGGCCGGACTGACCACCATGGCAGACGTGCTGGGAGGAGAGCAGAGTACCACCGGTCAGCTCCACACAGCCATGCAGTCTGGGAAACCTCTACAGGTACACAACAAGAACATAACCACTGCTGACAGGAGGGTTTGTGATGTAGATAATATTCTAAAAGGAATGTCAGCAGTGTTAGGCTGAATGCTGTTCAGCACCAAGGACAGGTACCGGTACATCACAAATTGTTATTGTCATTGTGAACTGGGGTGACCTGTATTGTGTTTTTGAAATGACTTTTCACCAATTTTAGTATGTTGTGAACCATATACCATGATCACACTTTTCTACCGCGAAAATACTAATTAGCTATGAGCCAAAGAAAATTTTTTGACAAAGTAAGGAGTTAAAATATGTCATGCTACAAAGAGAGGTGATGTTGTATGGCCAAACAGAACCAGTAGAAATGTTTTAAAGCACATGTTTTTGTCTCAGCACCTGGAAGATTTGAACCTTGGTTTTAACCCACTGGGAGACAGCTGCACTCTGCCCCTGGCCAGACTGGTGCAGGCCTGCCCCCTGCTGACAGTACTGCAGCTCCAGTCTTGCTGCCTGAGTATGAAGGTTTTCCAGCAGCACCGCAGACAACTCACTGATGGGCTGAAAGGTTGGTTTTGTAGGCAGTTGTAATTTGTTGGAAGGAGAAGGTGGAAAAATGGTAGCTTCTTGGAAAAGTGGGGATAAGGTAATTTTCTTCAAGACACTGACTGTTTCATTATCTTTACCAAAGGAAACCATATTGTTTTTGTTTTTTCCTCTTCTTCTTCTCCAAACCAATAAGGTCAATGACCTGAACCAGACATCTGTCACCATGGTAACTAGTGTTGGGTTACATTATGTTGCAATTTTATTGCAGGAGGGATTTAGACTCCTGTCTGAACATATATATGATTATGAATGGGTTAGAGCAAGAATTAACAGCAGACCATATGCAAAGGTAAACATTATGCATTTGCTTTGCAAATGTTAGCCTTCTAGTTTGATTTCTTCTTTTTCATTTTCCTTCATTTTCTTTTTCATCATCCAGGGGCCCTACACCTCCAGACCCTGGACATATCCCACAATCCCCTGGGCTCCACAGGGGTGGAGCTGCTCCTGAAATGTCTGGCACAGGACGTGGTGATCTCGCTTGACCTCCGTGGGGTCATCGCCACCTCCAGTAACAACCACCTGGCCAGACACGTGTCCTTGTACCTCGCTCAGGTAAACTTCAACTCTTCAACTATCCGCATGGCTTGATTTATCCCAAATGAATTACTACAATGTAGTAGTTTAAGCAGTCAAGTGAAATTACATCGCAAACAAGCGAAAAGGACTAGTCCAGTTGAAGAAAAAAAAAAACTTATGTCAGATTGTTGAATTGAGTGTTGTACATGTATGTTGCAGCCTGACTGTGTACTGAAGCACCTGAATGTGGCTGACAACTACCTGTGTGATGACATGTTGGAGGAGATTACCAGGTCAGAGTCAGGAATTCAATCATTCATTCAGAAGCTAGGAAAGGGGATAGTGTAGATATTTCATAATGTCTGTTCAGCAAAAGATGTAGCTGCATTTTTGAAACAGGTCTTTTTCTATTCAGTGCATGTTGGGATGGTTGTTATATTGTATGTGTTCTAGAGCATTATCATCCTAAAGTAGATTGAAAAGATACTGTATGTGTTTGTATACATTTGTATATGATATGGGGATATGCCAAAAAGGACTGAACTTTGTGTAATAATGAAGGAATAAAAGCATTGCTTAAAAGGTATATGCCATTTAGGCTGTCAGTAAGAGGTCAGTGGTAGGACATGTTAACTGACTGCAGATTCTCCCTGCTGTCCATACAGATCTCTGCAGTCCAACCCCACCCTACAGTCCCTACACGTGTCCACTAACTGTAAGCTGGGGAACCAGACCCTCCAGTCTGTGCTGGAGACTGTCCAGTCAGGCGTCCCTCTCCAGGAGCTGGACATGTCAGGCTGTGGACTGACCGCTCCTCTCAACAACACAACACTGGAGCTGTTACAGCACAACACTGAGGGGCTCAGGAAGTTAAGACTCTGTGGGAACAATCTGAAGAAAGGGGACAAGGACCAGATTGTTGATCTGTGGCACATGAAGTGGGGAGGGAAAGCTCTCGTGCATGTTGAGAAAAACAGCTGTATGCTTGGGGTGGGAGAGTAGAGAAGTGTAGGGCACCGTCCTGTAACCAAAAAGTCAAAGTGACAAAATAACAAAAAGTGGACTAAAAGACAATAAAGTATGTCAGTGTTATTCATGTAGCCCAATCTTGCGAGGTGTCTGTGACAATGTTATTAGATGTGAGTAGACACTGTGCAATGTTCTGTGAGGTTTCAATATTGTGTTGATATTGTTAATATTACTCATATCACCAGATATTAAATTATGAAGTATACATGTGTGTACCTGTGCGACAATATCAAGGATTTTGGAGTTGTTTGGTAATATGCATATATATATATATAAAATATGAATTTTGTACATTTATGAGAACACTTTCGTCATGTCAAAGATGTTTGATTCTCGGAGTTGAGTAAACTGATTTCTTGTAAATAATACGGGTACTGATGAAATAGAATGTAGGATATTTGTTTTACAAGTTATTTATCTGCAGTGCTATCCTATTAGCAGTGCTTGTTAAGTGCCACCCTGCCAGAAATCATTATTCCTCAACACAGTACATGATTCTTCACAAGAGTTATAGTGAATTGCTGTATCTGTGGTTGAAATTTTTACCCGTTCTTAAGCTTCAACTTATCTGTTGACATGCTTATCACTCATTAATGTTACAGTGGGAACTTTCTAGTTTATTTATGTAGTACAATGTACATTTCCATTATCTACTGTATGCCCCCAAATTATTACCTGTGGATCTTGTTAATGCTTAGATCAGCTTGTAGATCTTCAGGTTGTATCAAAGAGTTGTAGCCTTGGAAGAATGTACTTGGCAGATGTCAAACCATTCTGAATGATTCATTGCGTTGACTAAACATTGTTGTTTATATAGTAAGACCAAGAGTCTAAATGTTTAGTGTAACTGCTACTTTTATTATGACCATGTGTTATATTACTGCAAGTAACGTGGAATTAAAAGCAGTTACATAGACTTTTGTCTTTAACTTGAACCAATCCAAATCAGTTAGGCTATCACTGCTTGACGTCATAACAATTAGTGCACTGAATAATCTGTAGCATGTTGTTAAGTTGTTTGTTCCGGGACAAGGATCTTTTGAAATTCAGTCAGTACAGCATTTCATTTCTCATGTATGGTAGCATTTTAACCACGCATTTGTCCAATCAATTTCTATTGTGGACTATGCAGATAATACTTACTACCGTCCATAAGTTTTCTTAGCAAGCAGCACATCTTGATTTGTTAAAGACTTGCTCAAGCACATTACTAGATATTTCTAAAACATAGCACTGCTTGTTGCTCAGTGACCAATAGGAAATCATTTGATACATGAAGAGAATTATTTGTTCAGCTAACATCCATGTACATCACAACGTGCAGCCAAGGTTACCCAGCTATCCTCTGGCCATTACCATGGACTAAAAATGAAGGACTGGTGTGAATCTTGCAGGGTATACCAATGTGTACACAATCAATAGTTAGTAAAATACATGGTATGAAATGTATATACATGTTATATTTACCATAGATATTTAAACATGGAATCCCTACACTTCAAAATTCAACATTTGAAATAATGCTTTGTCCCTGTGTGTACAGTTTTCACTAAGCTACTACAGCATAATAGTGAAGTCAATACTGACTAAGTTGTATAATTCATATTTTACAGAGAAAACGTCCTTAAGGAGATCCGGGCTTTACCAAGAACTAGGGGGGACCTGTTTGAGTTGTGACTTTTATACTTTGAACTAAAGATACATCTGTGCTTCTACATTAATAGTAGAAATTAAAACAAACAGTTTTCAACAAGTCATAGATTGGGGAACATTGGGGAAGTAATCTCCATGCAGGTCTTTTGCAAGCAAGACACAATCCAAAAGATCTGCTAGGAGGTTATTCCGGATATACCAACTGGCGAGGAAAAATCGACACAGTGTTCTTCTCTTCACTAGTCACAACTAACTGTCCGTTTGGTCCAACAGCGGTACCCCAGGGTTTTGCAATTTTAACAACAGTGCGGACAAATTCTCCCGTGCTGTTAAACATGTCTATGCGCCCCTTTCCAAGATTCGCCACGATTATATGCCCAGATGGGGCCACACAGATACCTCGGGGTTGACTCAGTCCGTCCCCAAAGCTAAGTAGAAAATGTCCGGACGAATTGTACACTTTCACCTTGGAGACTCCAGAATCGGTCACATAGATTTTCCCTTCCATGTCCGATGTGACGGATGTGAACCACTGACGATATTTACTCTTTTCAAATTTCCGATACAACGTGCCGTTCAGTTGGAACATCAAAATCTCGTCAAAATTGGCCAGAATGATTTTTCCTTTCCCACATCAATGCTAGAGTAATCGGTAACGCAGACGTCGTTACTACGCGAGCAGGGAATCTCGAACTTGGTCACCGGCTGGCCATTTTGACTGTATTGTACTACATATAGTGACTTGAAGAAAAAAGTATGACCCACTACCCACACACGCCCTTTTTCGTCTATGGCAACATCGTGAGGACTTATGCTTTGTCTATTTTCGGCGGGCACTACCGTTTTGAAGAGGCGGAGAAAGTCCCCACCCATATTAAAGACTTGGACCCGTTTGTTAACGTTCCTCGTGTCAGACACGAATATCTCATTGTCAGCAGATATGGCCACTCCGCGGGGTTGTAGAAATGTCCCCGGGGCTGACCCCGGCCCACCAAAGGTGATCGTAGAGTTCGCGCCTCCATCAGGGTTTTCTGGAATAGAGCTTTTGGCGTTACATACGAATTTTTCAAACATTCCTCTTTAAACATGAAATTAAAGAAAAAAATCACGGCACTTGCAATAGCATTGTCACAGATACATACATAGTAATAGGATCTTGTTTAAAGACTTTGCATACGCGCTCTTCTTTCGCTGGGTGTTGTGTTCTTGTGTACATCTTCATATGTAGATATCAAGAATTCTGGCAACAGATAGGGGTGGATAGAGATTATAACTCTAAAGGAACTGATATCCACATAGGTTTTACCTTGTGGTCTGTTGAAGGTTGGCGGCAGTGTCACAGTGGGCAATGGACGTCCGACAGAACCGTTTCTAGGCTTCATCTGAAAACCAAGAGCACGAAGAGTAAGAAAAAGTTAAGAACAATGTATTAGCTTTGCATCAATGGCTACTCCAGTGGAGTGTCATTGAATGAATGGAATACAACGTTATTATATACTTTGCAAAATATGTTTTTGTGAATTTCTTGTTTATAAATTAGGCCAGAGCAAGTAAATTTTATGGATGACATCCTTCACAGACTCCAAATCTAATGCGAGAGGGCGAAAAAAAACAAGGTGGGCCCCCAAAAACAAGATTCCTACATTTTCACAATTTTGACATCATGAACCTTGTTAAACAAGATATTTCCTATACTAAGTTTACTGCCAACTACTACAATATCCATTTCTCACTGAATAGAATTTTTTAATCATTGCACAAATGGTTTTGATTCAGTAGGAACATCACTTATAAAAGGAATGAAAATCAATACATCACTGCATCAAAGTAAGCTTGAAAACAAAACATTGAATTAGAACCTTGTCCTGTCTCCTCTCTTCATATCTATCTGCCATCCATGTTATGGCATGGCAACAGACATCTTTGACCATTTTCGGCATGTTGATTGACCACTGTCAGAGGGCAACAAAATTTCTTGTTTTTTTTCCAAAATCAGGCGAAAATTAATTCGCCCGCTGATGTCATCCATAAGAATTACTTGCTGTGGCCTAATATTGTGAATTTCTTGCTGATGCATTTTTCCCACTGACTCCCAAAAGGCAATAGAGACATGCACGTAGCAGGGAACGAAGACAGGAAATGAGATTCCTGTATATTTCTGGGACCATTTTTATTTGATCTAACTTATTGTCAGTGTCCCCAACGTGCCTCGCACCTGGAAATAACGGAAACACATATGCACCACTTACATGTACTTAGTGAAACATCATGTTTCGCTTCGTAGTACTGTAATTAAAATCATGTTACACTTTTTGGTTAGCGACATTAAGTAATCTCTCTGTGTGTCAATTTTTTTATTCATATTTATTTATTGTGGATGGAACAGAAAGCTTCAGCAGCAATCTCACTGTTTGAAATAAGGGCAGAGATAAGAATATGAACTAGGTTACCGTGGACCAAGGACCTTGCGTGGACATGGTGGTGAGATCGGCCATTTTCTCCTGCCCATACCCGTGGTAGACAGTATCACCACGGGTGCAGTTGGTGTCCACGGCTGGTGTCGGCTGTGGATACCATAAAAGAGTTTAAGTGAAGAGACTCTTTTTACACAACCAAGACTTTTATTCAGCCGACGCGTCGGTGACCGTCTGTCACCTTCCTCAGGGCAATTCTGACTGGTTCACATTGCATTGCAGCACAGGTGTCAGACGGTCACCGAAACGTCGGCTGAATATAAGACTTGATTGTGTAAAAAGAGTCTCTTCTTAGTGTCTTACCAACCTGATGAAACTATTCACGGTCTCTGTGTATCTATTTTTTTCATATTTATATATATGATTGTGGATAGAACAGAAAGCTTCGGTAGCAATCTCGCTGTTTGAAATAAGGGTAGAGATAAGAATATGAAGTAGGTTACCGTGGACATGGTGGTGAGATCGGCCATTGTCTTCTGCCCATACCCGTGGCAGACAGTGTCACCACGGGTGCAGTTGGTGTCCACGGCTAGTGTCGGCTGTGGACAACATAGCACACCGCCAGTAGCGGTTGATCTATACTTTCTGTTTCTGTATCTGAATAGCCGGTATAACCGCCCTTCGGCGTAACACACCAGCTTCGCAGGCACGCGGCGGGGCGGCAGCTAGCTACATTACACCGAACGACTTCTACCTCTAACCAAGCATGCCTATTTCTGATAACTCTGGTACTTGAGGGCATGGCCATTTCTACTTTGATATACTCTCTATAATTATAATTATATACCGATAGTGAACAGTCCGTGAGGTAGACAAAACAATTCTCCACGTGCACGTGAAGAGGCCATTGTTTAGAACTTCATGCCTCGCTATGGAAGTGTTCGTTCCAAGAAGCTTAAAAAAAACACCTTGCAAATTAATTCCCAAGCAGATGTTGGGAGTCTAAACCGAATCTCTTCCCTAGCTGCCCGCTTCTGTACTAACACTCAGAGGCGTAACAGATTAGATTCAGGCTAGACAATAACTTGCAGTTCTGAAGGGAAAAGAAGCAAAAAGAAGAAAAAAAAATGGGTTTACCTTTGCACCATCTCGCCCTGTGGTGTTGAAGTATAAGACGGCAAACGTCCCCCCGAACGTTAAGGCCACCAGGATGATAACTGTCACTACGGCAACGCACACTCGGCGATACTCACACCCTGACCAGGTACATACATGTATAACAGAAACTTCGAATGAAAATGTGAAAATGAAACAATGAATGGATGTGTGGAAAAGCGAACAACTACTCGAGGCAGTCTTATCCCCGCCTGGGACACACAGCTGGACAAGAACACACAGGCACACATAGACAAACAACAGAAACACAGACACACACACACACACAGACACACAGACAGACAGACACACACATACACACATACACAGGTACACACACACACACACACAGACACACACATAGACACAGAGAGAGAGAGAGACACGCAGAGACACACCGGCACACACAGACACAGACACAGACACACACATACACACAGACATACACAGACACACACACAGCCACGCAGAGACACACAGACACATACACAGACACAGACACACACACACACACACACACACACACACACACACACACACACACACACACACACACACACACACACACACACACTAACACACACACACACACACACACACCACGACACACACACACACACACACGCGCGCACA
>NW_017803909.1:4191912-4292631 GCF_001625305.1 Branchiostoma belcheri | reverse complement strand
GCAATATATAACTTTGAGATTGAGATAAGTGTAAAGTAAAGCTGTCGAGATTTAACGTGCTTGTCGTTGTATCTTTGTAAAAAATAAGGGAGATAATGGCCAAGTGCCATTTTTGTAAATATCTGTCGAGATTCAAAAAGCTTGTCCTTGTATAATTGCAGTATGATTTATTCAGAATCTTCTATTTTTGTATGGGGAGGGAGATGGAGTGAAATATTACATTTGCTCCGAAGCAAATGTTGGCCTTTCTAGTTTGATCTAACTTATTGTCAGTGTCCCCAACGTGCCTCGCACCTGGAAATAACGGAAACACATATGCACCACTTACATGTACTTAGTGAAACATCATGTTTCGCTTCGTAGTACTGTAATTAAAATCATGTTACACTTTTTGGTTAGCGACATTAAGTAATCTCTCTGTGTGTCAATTTTTTTATTCATATTTATTTATTGTGGATGGAACAGAAAGCTTCAGCAGCAATCTCGCTGTTTGAAATAAGGGTAGAGATAAGAATATGAAGTAGGTTACCGTGGACATGGTGGTGAGATCGGCCATTGTCTCCTGCCCATACCCGTGGCAGACAGTGTCACCACGGGTGCAGTTGGTGTCCACGGCTGGTGTCGGCTGTGGGTACCATAAAAGAGTTTAAGTGAAGAGACTCTATTTACACAACCAAGACTTTTATTCAGCCGACGCGTCGGTGACCGTCTGTCACCTTCCTCAGGGCAATTCTGACTGGTTCACTTTGCATTGCAGCACAGGTGTCAGACGGTCACCGAAACGTCGGCTGAATATAAGACTTGGTTGTGTAAAAAGAGTCTCTTCTTAGTGTCTTACCAACCTGATGAAACTATTCACGGTCTCTGTGTATCTATTTTTTTCATATTTATATATATGGTTGTGGATAGAACAGAAAGCTTCAGTAGCAATCTCGCTGTTTGAAATAAGGGTAGAGATGAGAATATGAAGTAGGTTACCGTGGACATGGTGGAGAGATCGGCCATTGTCTCCTGCCCATACCCGTGGCAGACAGTGTCACCACGGGTGCAGTTGGTGTCCACGGCTGGTGTCGGCTGTGGACAACATAGCACACCGCCATAGTAGCGGTTGATCTATACTTTCTGTTTCTGTATCTGAATAGCCGGTATAATCGCCCTTCGGCGTAACACACCAGCTTCGCAGGCACGCGGCGCGGCGGCAGCTAGCTACATTACACCGAGCGATTCTTCCACCTCTAACCAAGCATGCCTAATTCTGATAACTCTGGTACTTGAGGGCATGGCCATTTCTACTTTGATGTACTCTCTATAATTATAATTATATACCTATAGTGAACAGTCCGTGAGGTAGACAAAACAATTCTCCACGTGCACATGAAGAGGCCATTGTTTGGAACTTCATGCCTAGCTACAGTACTAGTGTTCGTTCCACGAAGCTTCAAACAAACACCTTGCAAACTAATTTCCAAGAAGATGTTGGGAGTCTAAACCGAATCTCTTCCCTAGCTGCCCGCTTCTGTATTAACACTCAGAGGCGTAACAGAAACTGGCAGTTAACATCTGCTTGAAGATTAGATTCAGGCTAGACAATAACTTGCAGTAGTACTGAAGGGAAAAGAAGCAAAAAGAAGAAAAACAACTCGGGCTTACCTTTGCAACATCTCGTCCTGTGGTGTTGAAGTATAAGACGGCAAACGTCCCTCCGAACGTTAAGGACACCAGGATGATAACTGTCACTATGGCAACGCACACTCGGCGATACTCACACCCTGTCCAGGTACATATAACAGAAATTTCAAATGAAAATGTGAAAATGAAACAATGAATGGATGTGTGAAAAAGTGAACAACTACTCGAGGCAGTCTTATCCCCCACCTGGGACACACAGCTGGACAAGAACACATAGACAAACAACAGACACACACACAGACACACACACATACAGACAGACAGACACACACATACACAGATACACAGGTACACACACAGACACACACATAGACACAGACAGACACACAGACAGACACACACACACATACACACAGACACAGAGAGAGACACGCAGAGACACACAGGCACACACAGACACACACACAGACACACACACACATACACACAGACACACACACACACAGACACACGCAGAGACACACAGACACACACAGACACACACACACACACACACACACACACACACACACACACACACACACACACACACACACACACACACACACACACACACACACACACACACACAACACACACACACACACAGACACACACACACACACACACACACACACACACACACACACACACACACACAGACAAACACATACACACATACACGGAGCATCGGCAGGAAAACATACGAGAAACGAATTTACCGCTAGTTGTTTTGGGGTGATCGTTTGGAGCGCTGCCTGGTGCGTACTGTAGATTAGGCATCATCTTTATCGGATTTGGGTGCTGGGGGAGTCGCAAGTACATCGGGTGAAGATGACGTGCACTGGAGGAAGGCTGGGTGTCGTGTGTGTGACTGTCACTTTCTGTGGCGTTTGACCACATGTCATTCGTCCCATTTATGGATGAGTTGTGTCCCGACATATCATTGCTGCTTCTGTTTGAAGCCGTTTTGGTTTTATGTTGCGTCTGTCCCGAATTCAAACCTCTTACAACCACCGTGTCATCCTGGCACATGTATGCAACAGCGTATGGCCTGATGTCGTCATCGTTTGGGGAAATGCCGACGGTTTGTCGACCGTTGTCCGTGGGCCTGTTCGTGTCATTGTCATCTTCCTTGTATCTCACAGCATACGGCTGGATAAAGACATCGTCACTGCCGGCTGACCAAGAAGCCGTTTCATCGCCATTTTGGTGTGTAACAGCGAATTGTTGTGAGCAGGTACTAATGTCATCATTGTCAGCTGACCGAATAGCGGCTTCAACGCCTTGTCGGTGCGTAACTGCGCGCGGTCGTGCACAAGCACTGTCTTCACCTGTATCAAGTTCGGGTTCTTGGTCAGTATTTTGCCCACACATCCGGTCAGTTTGCGGATACACCGGACTAGGATTTCGAGCGTTTGGGGGCAGGGAGTTTTGTTTATACATCGGATTTGGGCACCGAACCTTCCGTCTGCGTTCCAGAGTTGGTTCTAGAGGATGTTGACAGTTATGCTCCTCGAACATGTTACCGGCATCATCATCGGAAGAACCCCTTCCTTGACTCAGTCGAGCGGGCTCTATCTGGCGCCGTTTTTCGCCACGAGTGGGCCATGTGTTTGACCAATCTTTCTTCCCATCGTAAGCATATTTTGACGCCTTCTTGTTCTTCTCCATGCTCGTTAACGGCATTCTTGGCTGACTTGAGCTACCCAAGACTGGAATTTCAGGTATACGAAACACTAAATGAACTTCACCTGGAGATAGAACTGGAAAGAGTAGTTGCCTGTTTCTGTAGCTATGACAAAACACCGAAAAAGTAATGATTCCAGTATGAAATCAAATTAATTATATTCAACCGTCTACTGTGTTTATTAAAGAGAAGCAATTTCAACCAAATGCAATGAATTCACTTATTATTTTTTTTAATTTCATAATTTCACTAGACAATTTCCCTAGACAATTTCAATGATTGATGTACATTCACGTGGTTGCTCACGTACATTTGAAGGGCTCGGATCATCGCAGAGGCACAGACCATTCGAGAATCCATTTTATTCTTGTTATGTGAATGAACGATTTCTGGGAAAAAATTTTGACGAAAACAATAATATTGTCCAAAGTATCCGGATTTGTAGTCATTATCATGTAGAACTGGAACAAGATTCCATGGTATAACGCTTCTGTGTATCCTCATTGCGCATTAGATGCGTATTGAGTGAATTGACGGTTCATTCATACTCAGCAGTACGGACAAGAGGCGGAAATGTTTTCCATTTCTTTGCGACTCACATCTATAGTATAGAAAACGAATTCAGCACATCCATTGCTTGTGATGTATACATATTTTTCGGTATGGGCAACATTATTTGTTTGCTGGGAATAGTCAGCGACTGCAGTACGCACGTAGCACGTGCCTGTCGCACTTCGGACGAATACCAGGCGTACGTGTTCCTAGCATATCACCTATTAGGCCATGTTGATTTGATTATATGGATGACATCATCTGGGAACCCCAAAACTGACGCGAGCGTGCGAATAAAAAAAAGTAAATATGTCCAATTCCTTGCCACTACTGAAAAAAAGTTTGGCAAAAAAGTTTCATTCATTACTAAATCTACGTGGTCATAAAGGGTGAACAAATGACTAAACACACAGAGTATGGTATGGCGAATAATGATAGACTCCTCATTTTCGTTTCTTCACGTTTTCTTCTTTTCTTGAATTGATTTCGACATTCTGTTACATTAGTATCGTTTTCCAATACTTTTTTTTGCAACATACAACATGTATTCGCTCATTTTGTACGATTTACAATATGGTCGAAAACTTTTTTTTAGTAAACGGACGAAAATTCATGCGCGCGCGGATGTCATCCATATAATCAAATCAACATGGCCTTATAGATGAAAACTCCGTTTCTAACCAACAATACAACGGACGCTGGACGAACTTATAGCACTTATATATACGTCGAAGTGATGAAAAACATTCTTGTGTCTTGTGCGTATGGCTGCGTATGAAACAGACGCCAACACGTACGCAATCATTCGACGACAGGACCAGAACACTTCTGAAAGGATCCATACATTGTGTGTACGGTATGTTTATTGAGTACCTGGATGCCTAACCTTCATCAAAGTATTTAACAGGATCTGGTTTGCTCATGTAGTTACAGTTAAGTATCAAGTCATTTAGAGTAGGACATACCGAAATGAGATGGAAAAAATTATATTTCCTTACCCCTCTACAGGCGACTTAGGCAAGGAAAATGCTTGAACGTTGTAGTCACGCTTCAACTTCAAAGGAGGTGGATCAGGATTTAGGTAGTCTTTGGAGTCGGCGTCAGGCACAACAATAAGAAAATATAAGAGTTGCTTCTAAGAGCATATCACTCAGGTCTCTGATTTCGGCACTAGTGGGTGAGGTCTACAACACTCTACATGTTTATTAATATGTGATGACGAGGTGTGATAGGTGGACTTACAAACAAAATCAATTATGCAATAATTATCATAGAAGTTCGTCTGTGTTGGTAGTCATCATAGTACATGTACGATGTTGAACTTTATTCCAACAAAAAGGGTAGTGTTGACATGCCGGCGGGACCGGAATGGGGTGACCGCTGACCGCGTTGAACAGGTGACCGCTATAGACGTGTATCTACTTCATCAAAATGAAAAAAGATGAAGGAAAAAGAATGTACACACTGCGTGTAATAATTAAGACGGCAGGCGCGTTGGGACCTGCGGTAACGCCGTCCCCGGCTCACGCCGTCCCCGGCTCACGCCCGTCCCCGGCTCACGCCCGTCCCCGGCTCACGCCCGTCCCCGGCTCACGCCCGTCCCCGGCTCACGCCCGTCCCCGGCTCACGCCCGTCCCCGGCTCACGC
Organism: Branchiostoma belcheri; assembly: GCF_001625305.1. NCBI lineage: Eukaryota > Metazoa > Chordata > Leptocardii > Amphioxiformes > Branchiostomatidae > Branchiostoma > Branchiostoma belcheri. The sequence goes on along the minus strand of NW_017803909.1, from coordinate 4,287,074 downwards.
CCGTCCCCGGCTCACGCCCTCCCCGACTCAAGCCTAAAAACGCCAAAAACAAGCCAACCCTCTGCTTGGAGTACACGAGGTGCCCCGGCTACCGCAGGCCCGAACGCGCGCACGTAAACTCTGTCTAGCGCCCATATCATTTTGATTGCGTGTCAGACATTTAACGTTGTAAGTTAGATGAACTTTCTCAGTTCAGTGTGCTCAAAGCTACGTATACAGGAATGGTGTATTTGTAAGTCTTTTTTTTTCTTTATGAGTTGTCTTTGAACTTGGACTAGCAGTACCCATGATATTAATTGATTAATTAATAGAGACAGCCGTTTTGCACACCTGGGTAAAAAAAACCCTCATTTGGCATGGTCCCTTCAAAAATTTCAAAATGGCGGTCAGTTGGAAAAGCAAGAGTTCTCTGGGATGTCTTTTCCAACTTTCCGGGTGACTTTTTCGAGTTTTTATCGGAGGAATGTCTTTCTTAAGTCTACAGTAGAATGTTGGGAACTTTTCGCGGTAGATTTATGGAATTTTCGTGATGTGTTGGGGAAGAAAAAGCTGACGTTTCAGACCTGGGGAATTTTCGAGAAGACAAGAACATGGCGAGATATAATTTGGGGAGCGTGGTTTGAAGCCGACTTGGAATTTCGCAGGTAAGCATGCAACAAACTTTTGGCTAACATTATGCATGCCCTAGCAACTAGTAAGGTTATTTCATATCTAACAAATCATATTCTGAAAGAAATAATATAGTTCTGTAAACACCGAACGAGCGACAGTTCCTTGTTTAAGAGCAGACTTTTCCGCGCATATAAGTTAACATTTTCCATGTGCGGTGTGATTGTACAGTTTTAGGTGTACAAACGAAAATGTACGTCTTATTAGTTGTCAAGTCCACAACGTTGTGAGTTCATATTTCTGAAAAAAAAATGCTCTAAAAACCTTTCTTCTCCACGTGGCTCAAAAACACTTGTGCACGTGTGCATGGTTAAATCCTTGACTGACAAGTGACTTAACGTTAAGGGTGGTTCGGAAACTGGTTCCTCAGAGTTTCAAGCCATGGTAATAACGTTATCAATATCATGCTCTAATTTTGCTGGTTGTTTGATAGTTCCAATGAGAAAGAATAAATAATAGAATAAAATTTGGTTAGAGTAAACTTGTCAGACTTGAATAATGTAACTTTTGTCAGACAAGTATCCAACTAAGAAGTCTTAATTAAGAAATACTAGTAAAATGTCTAGCATGTACCATTTTCTGAAATAAATGAAACCTTAGATAATCAGATACATATATCTTGTTTGCATTTTTGTGTGTAACTTCTGGTGTCTATTTAGTTAGGATCCCCCGGGTTTCTGACTGTTGCAGTGGTGGGAACTTCTGTCTGAACCTGACAAGACAGATTGGATGACCAGACCTGGTGATTTGAAGACCCAAGAGGAATATGAGATGAGAAAATCTGAATTCTGTATTTTATCCACTATTTACATGGTTATTTGAGACAACTGTGCAACTATGCAGTAGTGATGACTCCTTTCTTAACCTGATAACACTGGATTGGATTACACTTTCAAGAGCAAGATAACAGTATCCACAGGTGAAATCATAATTCTTTTTAAGAATCCAATGTAACTTCTTACCACATATACCACTCTGTAACTTTTACTCTGTTAGGCTTTAAACTTGACCTTAGGTATTGAGCACTAGTCAACATTTCTAGGAAGAGGCTAACAAAATACAATCATCTTTACTTTGTCACTTGTTGCCTTAATTCTTGCACTGAACAAATTGTACTTTTTTTTGTCAGGTGTGTCCTGAGGGTCAGCTGTCCTGATGTTCCTGTCCTGATACTGTATACCTGACCATGTGGGACCTGTCCATGCTCCTGTGTGTGCTGTGGGACCTGTCAGCTATGCTGTGTTCCTGTTCACATTCCTGGAGATCCTATGGTTAGGAAGTGCATGCTCTATGAATATTGTTGATGCATGTAAATTTGGCCTGTGATTTTTCTGAATGTGTATTTCTTTTACACCCTAGGTTTGGAAAGCTGATGCTGTATACCTGACCATGTGGGACCTGTCCATGCTCCTGTGTGTGCTGTGGGACCTGATCAGCTATCCTGTGTACCTGTCCTGGAGGACCTGCCTGTGTTCCTGTTGGACCTGTGCTCCGGATCACATTCCAGGAGGATCTGTGTTCCTGTCTATTCCAGGAGGATGTACCTGTGTTTCTGAGGAACCTGTCTCCAGCTACGAGGCAAGAGAACATCGGACTTGACCGTGAGTTCCCTTTTATTTATAGAACTCTTTGAAAATGGGGTCTGCATGCCGCAATGCGTAATCGCTCGTTTTAGGTTTGCATAATGTGAAGGCGGGTCGTTCCATTTACCATTTAAACGTAACTAATCTGCGTGAAAAAAATCAAGCCTGTACAAGTGACGCCCAATATGGGGTTGCTGCTTTGCAGAATTTTGTGCCTTACCATTTGAATTTGCATAATTGGTGGTAGAAAAAAAATTGGATTTAACATCAAATGTAATATACATTGCATACAGTGTTTTAAAGCAAACAGCTTGCAACAATGAAGAGTAAATTGTGGTCGCTGCCTTCCAGAATTTAGCGCAAAGCGTGATCAGGACACCCCATACAGACCCTTAGAAATGACAATGAAAGATGTTGAGAAAGGGCATGTTTGTGAGCCTCTGAATTTCTAGTTCAAAACACAGTGTATTGTTGAAACTGGCCCTCCCTTCTATATTTGTTGTCATTTCTGAAAGAGTTCACATTTCTTATACTAATATCTAGTTTAAGGTTGTGACTAACATTTTGAAGATATGTTGGAGAACACATTACATTTTCCTATTGAGGAGAGCACTTGTAATATTGTCTGTTGTTTCATTCTGTATAAGCAATGAGATATGTTTTCAGAAGCATTTGTGATCAAACTGTTTTCCCTGGTATACTTTTCATGATCCACAGCCACCTTTTTTAAAAGATCATTTCTGAAGTGAAAATTGTCCTTTGTAATCCAAACAATCAGTAAAGCAACAAATAGAGATGAATGTTGTCTAGCACTCAAAAAAAGAAAGCTAGCTTGAATACAGAGACATTTTCATGACGATCGTGATTTTTAGCTGTTCATACTTCCTGAAATGGACCTTTCCTGATAGAACACGTGGAACCCCCCTGTTCTATTTCGAACACCTTGGTCAAAATCAGCGCGGGAAATCTTTGAGCAGCAAAATTAGTTGATGTGTACTTGATAAATACTCATTGTTTTACCGGTGAAATTGAATTTGTGATATCGGCGGCACTTTCAAATTAACCAAAGACATTTTGTCATTCTTGTATTTGTTCATGAAGCCCTCATTATTGTTTATGTCCATGCGCATGCGTACTAAGTCTTATGTTTCTACTTTTATCACAAAGCCCTTTATAAGTTGCGCCCTTCCTGGTGACCATCCGACATGTTTTTTGACTTTGCAAAAAGCATGATATGAATCTGAAGTCTGACCCTGATTTACCTGAAATTCTATACGTTGTCTATTGTTCTGAAATGTGTCTAAGGATAGTTGAAACACAATCAAGATTATTCATAATTATTAACATAATTTACAAAAAACACAAGGTATTCATATATGTGGTAGGCGTTGAACCCACAATGTTTGATTTCGAAACAACTGCAGTATGAAATTACTGCATTGTGATATTGATAAAAGTGGATTTCAGGGAAAATACTTTGGTCACATAATGATTTCTGAAAATTTGTCCTATTTCTTTACAGAGTATGTAAAAAGGCAATGTTGTGCTTTCTTTCTGTAGAGTGAATGTACTACAGGTAAGCTGTGTGTGATGTTTGAAAGGGAGGAATTGAGTTAAGGAATCAGCAAAATAAAGCACATTCTGTTTTTCCGCAAGGATTGAATACAAAACATGTACAGTTAAGTTGCCTTTGACCTGAAACTGTAGACAGATCTCTAGTCCCAGTGAGGGTTGATGAAAGTCCAGTGTCCAGCAGGTACGGCAGTGATGGTGAGGTAGATCTCCTTCCCCTACACTTTATGGTCTCTGCAAAAGGGTCACATTCTGAAACATTTAAATTAGCATCTCACTTTGGCTTGTTTTCTCCCAAAAGATCTACAGTTTTTACCTTGAAGTTCATGTTTTAGGCGCAAGGGAGCATAAGTACGGACATTTAAAAACTGAGCAACACTTAGTAAACGCAAGGTTACTACAGTCATGAAAAACATTTTGTTCAGCAAGGTTGGCCATAAAATGACAACAAACACTTCTTCTTTCCTTAGAAACCCAGCAAAAATGTTGTGAAAACAATTTATATATGCGGCTCCATCTAAACTTACTTGAGCGGTAACGGAGGTTTCAGAACTCTCAAAACATGCAGTATTGTTATATTTTATTTCTTCCAAGTCATCAACCAAATCCAGTCATCAACCAAACCCAGTCATCAACCAAACCAGCAAGAACTGGTAGAAAATTGAAGAAAGCAATGATATGATAGATTCGTGATTTAGCTCATATCTAGTCTTAGAGTGGTGACAGCATTTTTCCCATTAAATGAGAAAGAGCCTTTTAGTTAAGAGGACTATGCTCTCAAAATGGCTTAAAATTCAACTGGAGTAATTTCTTAGGTAGTACATGTACAACTGAAAGTACGGAAAACAGTAACAAACATTATAACTGTAGACAGACTGTTGTAGTGAGAGGTTAACACATTATTGTAAATTTAGCTTCTCCGTTAAAATGTAGCCTGGATTCAAGTTGCTTAAGTTAGGTAGTTTTTAAGTTAAGTTTTTCAAGGAAGAAGTTTAGAACTTAAACAATGACAGGAAATAATGGGTGTTAAGTTTTGCTGATTCCTTTTTAAGTCATGTACTAGATAACTTTGTTATCACTGTTTCTGGCCTTGTAGCATTTCATTGGAGTTTGGGTACCATCCTATTTGTATGCCGGGGCTCCCATACATTTTATGATATTTCTTTGGGAGTATAATGGGACCCTGGCATACAAATAGGGTGGCACCCAGGCTAGCAGTTCTAACCTCCTGTTGCAAAATGCAGGGCTCGTCTCATGTTGATTATCTTGTAGAGTTTGACAGTAATGTAACGTTGACAGACTTTATTTGATGAGCTTGAGACTAGGCCTGGATTTTGGAACAGGAGGTTAGAACTGCTAGCCTGGGTACCATCCTATTTGTATGCCACTGGGCTCGTCATTATACTCCCAAAGAAATATTATAAAATGTATGGGAGGCCCGGCATACAAATAGGATGGTACCTATTTGAATTGCTACATGTAGTTGTTAGCAGTGATAACAAGGTTTGTCATGCAATTCAACACAATTCCTCTCTTTCTGTATTGGGTTCACTCAATACTTTTCCAACAAATGCTTTGCACCCTTACACTTCAACTCCCAAACACAAATAGTCACACTCATCAGGCCAACCTCCCCAAACAGTAATTTTTCCAGCCAAAGAAATTGACAAAAATGCCAAATTTACTTCAGTTTTATTTTCCCAAATTTTCCCAGGTCTTGCTATGGTGATTATTTTTCATGTAAATTTTCTGGCCAAAAAAAAAGATAATTGGGACCCTCACCTGTTTAATTAATTGGATTAAACTTTCCCGCCAAAAAACTTAGTATACATACACCACTCTAACCTTGAACTTGTGCACCCCCCTCCCCACTCTTCCTGCCCACCTCCCCCCACAGTAGTTACACTGTTCCAACACTTCAGACTTCTTTGGACATGTCACTTCTCCAAACATGTAGTCACCACACTCTGCTACCCAACCACTTACTTCATCGAGTGCAGTTTTTCAGTCACATTAGACTTTAGAATGATCTCTTGCTCTCCTGGTCGGTCAATGCACTAAGTGTACTCCCCGGGGGATGTCTTTTTGGGAGACATTGATGCTTCGAAACATCAGTATACCAGTGCAATTGACTCGGCAGGAAAGCGAGAGATCATTCTAAGTCTAATGTGACTGAAAAACTACACTCGATGAAGTAAGTGGTTGGGTAGCAGAGTGTGGTGACTACATGTTTGGAGAAGTGACATGTCCAAAGAAGTCTGAAGTGTTGGAACAGGTAACTACTGTGGGGGGAGGTGGGCAGGAAGAGTGGGGAGGGGGGTGCATATACTAAGTTTTTTGGCGGGAAATTTAATCCAATTAATTAAACAGGTGAGGGTCCCACTTAGCTTTTTTTTGGCGGGAAAATTAACTTAAAAAGTAATCAGGGTGAAATTGATGTGGCCAGCTAAGATATCAAGTTTTTTGGCGGCGAAATTTAAGTGAAAGGTCCAAAGCGACAATTTTGGAGTAATTTGACATTCAACTATACGATGAGGATTACAACGTGGAATTAGAGCAGCCGGCATTAAGTTTTATGGCAGCGAAATTTAAGTGTAAAGGTCCAAAGCAACAATTTGGCATTTTCAACCACACAATATGAAGAATTTTTCAGTGACGTGGAATTAAAGCGGCCGGCTAAGATACTAGTTTTTTGACAGGAAAATGTACTATGTGTTAGGAGATATAAGTGCAAATATCCAAGCGACAATTTTGGGGCGATTTTGCCTATTCACCGACAATTCAGGATAACAACATGGAATCTAAGCAGTCAGCAAAGTTTTTTGGAGGGAAAATTTCAATCAACTTCAGGTTTGCAGAATTTAAGTGTAAAGGTCCAAAGCGATTTTTAGGCAATTAAACGATACAAAGGATTTTTTTTGTGTCGCCAGCTATGATTAACGTTTAATGGCTCCTCACAGAAAAAATAGGCATGCCGACCCTCAGAGTGAAATGAGAAATGCGAGTGTATGTGTGCATGTGGAGTGTTGTCTTGTATTAATTAAGAAAACATACTCACGCCACCCGTCTTCTTTCACACAGCTCTGCCAATAGAAGTCTTGTTCTTCCTCCCACTCAGTCTGGTCTCTGGGTTCACATCTTGAAGACAGAGAAACAAAAGTAAGTGGATTGAAAACAGTGATTAGCTTAGCCAGTGAGGCTTGTCACATGACTTTTTGAAGTGTGATGTCAACACTGGGTTAGTCTACTGAGGAAGACCAGAGTGACTGGTCGAAAGCTCTAGGTGAGAGAATTTTTTATGTTGGATTGAAAGTTGAACTTTAAACATGTAACTGGTACAATGTATTAATCTCAAAGCAGATCATACGGTGGCAAGGCAGTATTGGCCAGAGGAGTGTCCATTAGCTAACGTAGGCAGAGATTAAAGAACAAGGGTAGATACAAGAACTATGCTAAAATGCAATTCCAACAGTTATTCCATAGGTATACTAACTTTACTCAGTTTCAATGCTACCAATCTTTATTGAGGAGAGTATTATATTACAGACAGTACGATTCAGGAGATGTGTCAGGTATTTACATACGGTGTCGTTTTTGTAGCGAATCAGATATGAATTAAATTCTCATACTATGGTACACTGATACCCGATTACCTGGCATGGCAGGAGCATATTGAAGATATCTGGTTTTGAATGTAACATTAGTTTTGGAAGCAATGGAATGCATCAACTTCTGTCATTTTCTTCTGTTCAAATTATGTTGGACACGACATCAGAAAGTGGGATTCGTCTTCAATGTCCTCCTTGCCACAGTGTGTTCACTCAAAACAGGACCACAGAGACATTCAGTTTTACTTTAATAATGAAAATTCATACTAACAACACTTTCAGCACCAAGGGCAGGACAATCACAAAATAATTGTTTTTTTCCATAATTATATACAGGCAGTATTTGTCTTCAAAAGGTTGATGTCACCACAATTAACAAACAGGAATTTCCCAGAGACAAACTTGGTACAAGCCCCGGCACCGCGTCAAGGTGTTGTCTCCATTGCCGAGGTAAATTTGGACGCCATCCTGACAACAACCACTCACAGTCCCAACAAAAATACATCATAGCAGCAAAGTTTGAAGAGTTTCACTCAGCTCACAGCAGTTTGTGATAAAGAATGAGAATGTTTTATTGTGAAAGTGAACAGCCAGAATTGGAGAAGGCTATGTTGTTATTTGTACCCTGTCTTGCTAAGTTTTTCTTTTGAAGTTTTTCCTCCCTGCCTATCTAATATTTTTTTCTTATTTTTATTTTTATTTGGTTTGGTTAACTCTGTCTACAGTTGGCTTTATTTGTTATATTCAGCTAGGCTGTCTATTTGTAGTCGTATTTTAAAAGCCTCATTCTTCCTTAGCTGTTCACATTCGATTCAAACCCAATTGTATTTTTCTCTACGGCAATGCGAGCCGAGTGTACTCCATACGAAATTTGAGAAAAAGACAATATTACCGAGACTGTAAATAGTAATGTCAGGATGAGCGTCGGTTTGCCAATAATTGTGTGCCAATTTCCCATGGTCAGAAGCAAGTGACTTAAGGACCAAAATCATTTCAACATACAGTCCGAGTCCGTCTACTACCCTGCCCAACATATATATACTGTCCTTGTCAACAAAACCAACGTCAAAATACACTATATGACATGAACAAACAGAATCATTCAAACATTATCACTTGTACCATCATAGGACTACACCAGTATAATTTTTTGGTTCTAATTTCCCAGTTCTCCCAAGTTCCCACCGCCAGCTTGAGCGAGAGCTGACAACGTGTTTTGCCTCAAACTCTCAGAATCCACGAATTACACTTATACAACGCCAACGCACGAATTACATGATTGTATACATGAAAGCACACGAGTTTAATGAAACGCCGGGGCCTTTTGCGCTGCCATGAGGGGAAAATAAGAGAAAGACCTGCACTAACCTCCATGTCTTACCTTGAACACGTTCTGCCTTGTACCGACGCTTGCCTGCTGTTCACCAACGGAGCTGATTTTGGACTGTCCCTTTTGTTTCTACCAGGTAAGTGCTTGCGCCCCAATACTAACTTGTACAGTCAACTTGCTTCTGTTGGTCTTCACGATCGGAGCTGTGGTCACCAGATTTCCCCCGACCAGTCACGAAACTACATCCTCTCAGTTGGTGGAACTGTGTTGTCAGAAAAGGAAAGAAATGAAGAGCGTAGGTTATAATTAATGCTAGATACGCTGTGCACCTTGGTTCACCCATGCACATCCAGACATTCAACTACGTCCAATCCTGTACAAGACAAACTACAAAACTACAGCATGTACTTTACACAAGGAGCAACATATATTCATCCACTAATTTGTTTATTTATTCATTCATTCATTCATTCATTCATTCACTCATGTATTCATAGTTTCCATACAGTCTGGTCAGAGCTGCGGTGGCTACTTCCTTCAACTTCTCGTTGTAGACACTTCGAATTCAGTCTTCAGGTATACGCTGTAACTGTGATGGTGGACAAAAAGAAAAGAAACACGTTAACAATAAGTATAAGATGTGATTCTAAAAATTACTGCCCGTACCCTGTACTGGGTAGACAAACTAAAACATATACAATACACTAGGAACATTACATAGAATCCATATAATATGTTTGAAAACAAACGGTCACGTCTAACTTTTTGACCTTTTTTACTGGTGTGTGCGTGCGTGAATGCGAAGAAAAGAACACTCAACCAAATAAACAACATATAGGACACTTTATTTAGATTACTTACTTACTTACTACACATTTCAAGAATCAAACATTTCTTCACATATTCTAGAGACATTTTAAATTTTAATGAAATATACAAAACAGTTTTTAACTTTTGCATACCTCTTACATTCAGACACTTTAAACACCTTTCAAGCATCGGAATATTACACATTTTAGAGACGTTTTGAAGTGTGTGTGTGTGTGTGTGTGCGCGCGTGTGCGAAGATGCAGGCAATAGAAAGCTACGATATGGTCAAGGGGAGGGGAGCTAGCTATAGGGAAACTAACTAAAATTTACCCCATAAGACACCCAGGGGGTTCAATACGAGCCTAACAAGTTAACGATCTTTTAAAAGTTTTAGATAATCATTTTAGAATGGATTTCAAATTCGTTTTTATAGGTCATATGGTATCAAATATTTACAAACTTGATACTTCATACTCTATTGGGATATCCATTAGTTGTACAAACTAATACTAGCACGTATCACCCAAACTACCCACCTTTCCCAAATGGGGCAATATAAAAGCAAAAGGCACGAGTGGGACCTAACCCCATAAGAACTACACAAGCGGGGACAGACCCCCCATTTTTTTCACGAGGAAGAAAAATCGTTAGTACATGGTAATAGGAACTAAGATAAAATGCTCTATTCTAATCATAATCCTTAGAATTTCATAAGTAGGTCTTTGGAATTCTATGGATTTTAGTGGTGTTAATTCACATGGGTTATCTTACTACCATAAAGAGCCCAAGAGCATGGGAGCGATCTTACTAAGATGGCTCCCATGCTAAGAACACAAGAAATACAACGAATTCATTATAGTGTTCGTGTACGTGTGTGCAAGTGGTTGCAGAAAGAACGACACCGTTGATGCAGTGTGAAATTTTTGTTGTGGTCAAACCGCGCCGCGCTGCACGTGGGCATCTGATATTTGGGTCCTCCCGAATTACTTTTATAAAACGCACGGGTTAAAACTATACAACGTTTACATCTATACCACGCACGCTTTACAACTATAACAACGTCGCGAGATGCCCCCTTTTCGCTGCTAAGCCAGTAAACTGACTTAGCAACGAAAAGATATTGATGTCAACCTTTCTGAAAAAGATTCACATCCGCGCGCTGCAAGCAACATGCAAGAATAAACCACAGCAATAGACTCATCACAATATCAACTTACAAAATATTAATACAAAATAACCAAGCCATGTGAAATAACACCACTAAACCTAGACTAAGCATGACAATATCATGCGAGGAATTTTGTGTAGCACTCACAAAATTCCTCACATGTCTTCAACACATAGTCATACAACAAATCAAGAAACAAGGTCTTTTGCGCGACCAGCTTTCGCGCAACGTGCACGCTACACCGCTCGAGTCTCAAAAGAGGAATTACGAATTACGAACGTTAAGCGCACGAATTACATGTCATGACATAAAAGCGCACGGGTTATGACTATACAGCGCCCGGGTCTATTATATGAGCACCACCAGCTTGAGCGCAAGCTGACAGCGTGTTTCGAGCCTCAAAATCTCAGGAACCCACAAATTACACTTATACAACGCCAACGCACGAATTACATGTTTACATGAAAGCGCACGAGTTAGTGTTATAAAACGCCGGGGCCTTTTTGCGCTGCCATGAGGGGAAAATAAGAGAAAGCCACTAACCTCCATGTCTTACCTGAACACGTTGTAGCTTGTTCACTGACGCGTGCTTGTTGTTCACGAACGGAGCTAATTTTGGACTGTCCCTTTTGTTTCTACAGGTAAGTGCTTAGGTCACACTAAAAATTAGGTTCGTTTTGATAGCCCAGACTATGCAAGGGACGTTAGGGTCACTTTCCTGCAACTTTGCAATTTGCAGTTTTGGTACATTGTATTATGCTTTATAACAACCCTATAATTATTCTTTGGTACAAAAAAGTAATGAGAAATTTCGTCCCCCTTTTAGATGGAAACAATGGTTTCATCCAGAATATTCGCACCTGTTTCACCTGTTCAATCTGCAAATAAATGTACCCACCGTCTGCGTACTACATTTGACCAACCAGGGGTTATATGGATTAGATTGAATCAACGAATAGAATAATCTTTATTCATTCGTCGTTAAGAAGCCCAACCCAAAGCCAGTTCAGTATACAATGTAACACTTGACTTGAGTTGTTCTTTTCAGACGCAGACACACTATATAGAAATACACACCTCCTTGGTGCCCTGGTATGTGGATTGTTGGACAATGTATTAATCAAAAGATCAGTTGGCAACTGTCAAGCAACAGCCGACAACAATGCCTTGTTGGTGGTTAATCTCCAAGCAGATCTTTTGGTGGCTGCAAAGACCGAATCTACTCGCAAGATGCGGGCCTTTTAAGAGTTCCTGCAATGATGATTTTAGCCGTTTGGTGTCGCTATTTTTGGACAGCTCTGTTCTGCCGGTACCATGTACGTCACTTCCGCCAAAACATAGGAGTACCAGCTGGTCACACAATGTAGCCACGGCTTACACAACAAGGTGGTTAGATAACAGTTCGAGAAGCATAGGCAACAAGAGTTGGAGAAATACTTAGTAATTGTTTGCCTTCAGCTCATCTGAAGAAGGTACAACCATGCCCAGTACCTGTGTTACATCATGCACACCTGGTGCCACCTGTACTGCTGGTGTATTTTTACTGGCTGTGTTCCTGACAGCCCCACAGCACGTGTCTATGTCTAGTGGAATGTTCCGTTCCATCTCAAAGAAGTCCATCCATAGTGATGCTAACCCCAAACAGCTGAACTATGGCATTGCTGTGTCAGATGTGGATGGAGATGGAGATTTTGAGTGGATTGTGGCAGGCTTCAGCGGCCCCAACCTGGTGCTGAAGTGGAACAGTGCCACCAAGAAGCTAGAGAACCTCGCCACTGATGATCCCAACTCCAAGTTCTACCATCTGCGGGACCCACAGGGACAAGCCATTGGAGTCTGCGCCTGTGATGTAGACGGGGACGGGGCAGAGGAAATCTATTTTCTCAATACCAACGATGCATTTGCTGGGAAATCATCTTACGGCGACAAGTTGTTCAAGTACAGGAATGGCAAGTATGAAGACGTCCTCTCAGACAAGATAAACGCAGATGTGAGCCTGAACTACGCTGGGCGATCAGTGGCCTGTGTGGACCGTGAAGGTACGGGGAGGTACGCCGTGTACGTGGCCAACTACGCCAGGGGAAGAATCGGACCTCACCGTCTGATTGAGTTAGACGAGGAGCAAAGTGATGTCTCAAAAGGAATCTTGAAGTTAAAGGATGTGGCTAGCGAGGCAGGTGTTGCTAAGTTTACTGGGGGAAGAGGTGTTGTAGTGGGTCCCATCCTCAGTAATGCGTCTGATGTCTTCTGTGTCAACGAGAATGGAGGAAACTTTCTCTTTGTCAACCAGGGTGACGGGATGTTCCAAGACCTGGCACAGCCAGCCGGAGTGTTGGACCCCAGGCAGCATGGACGGGGCCTGGCCCTCGCAGACTTTAATGGCGATGAAAAAATCGACATTGTTTACGGCAACTGGTTGGGTCCTCACAGGCTTTTACATACAGCAGGGGGAGCCAGACAATCCAGAGTTTCAGGACATCGCAACTGAGGACTTTGCGAAACCATCCCCTATCCGGACTGTCCTAGCTGCAGACTTTGACAATGATGGGCACCTCGAGGTGTTTTTCAACAACATTGTGTTAGACGAGGAAGAGGCCCCAAACAGACTATTCAGGGTAAAGAGAAAGGAAGACGGAAGCCTCAGAGTCTCAGAAGTGGACATTGGTGATGCTCGGGAGCCGTACGGTTATGGTACAGGTGGATCTGTGGCTGATGTAGATGGAGATGGTTCTTTAGAAGTTCTCCTGTCCCATGGTGAGGACACTGCCCAGCCGTTAACACTGTATAAGGTCCGGGCCTGGGTGGACCACAACTGGATACGGGTCTTCCCCAGAACACAACATGGCGGACCGGCGCGAGGCGCGAAGGTGGTGGTAGAGACGAGCGACGGCAAGCGACAGCTGAGGGTGATTGACGGCGGCTCTGGCTACCTGTGCCAGATGGAACCGGTCGCACACTTCGGACTCAGGCAGAGCACGGCCTGGAAGCTAGAGGTCACCTGGCCTGACGGGACCAGGTTTGCCAGAGGGGTCAAACCAGAGGAGAACAGAACAACAGTAACTGTGGAATATCCTACTGATAGTGATGCAGGGCATAAAGAAGAACTGTAATAGATTCAATTACTAGGGAGGAAAAAGTATTTATGGTTACAGTATTTATTCACTAGTGATGTAAATTATTTGTTCTGTAAATGTCATAACAATTGAACCCTGATAAGAACAATCATAGAAAACAATTGTCACATTGTGAGAAAAGGGCATCTAATTTAAGATTCACATTAATGTATCTAAAATGCATTTGTTTCTTGTGTGGTGTTGGTTAAGTACATTATCATACTGCTTAAGGTAAAGGAACACATGTACAACAACGTCCTTGTAAGTGTGACAGTTTTTATTATTCACATTCCTGAACCTTAGCATTGCAACAGTGCTGTACAACATTTCCTATCCAGAACACCTCACACTATCATTTATTGATTCAAAATGGCCATAGTAAGTTCTTGTATGATTATTCACAGTCTTCATTGGCCCTAGAGCAGCACTGTACATCTTTGTGGTACTATTACTTAAAATTTTGTAGCATTCTGGGTTTAAAACCAAACCTTTTGTACACACTGCCTGGTTTGACCACATACCTTACATACAAATGTGATCCAAAGTGAATCTAGTATGACTCAAGAACCAAAGGCAGGTCCTTAACTTCCTCTTACACAACTACTTCTAAAAATCACAACTTTCTGAAAGTTACTTGGGATAAAGTGCATCATTCTTATATAATAACAGGATGTGAACCTCTTGGCTCAATACTCTGACCTCTGAATTCTACCAGCTGACTTGTCTAACTCCAGTTAAACCCTGCTAGCAGCATGTAATAACTTTACCAAAAAATCAAGTCACTAATAGTACATCTATCAATTTACTACGTGATAACCATTAAAACAGGCAGATGTTGAGGGTATTGCTAATGTTGTTCCATAGAAGATGTCTTTCATGTAGATTATTACTGTACATGCCTTCAATACAGGTGCACAAAAAGTCTGCTACCTTACGCCATTAAATATCATGTAGTTACATCTACATGAAATTGGTACGACTCTGGAAAAATGAGGAAGATGCAAGCTGCCTATGAAAGAAATAAATATGTTGAGTGAAGAATAAGTGTACAGAAAAATGATGAAAAACAAGGAAATGTCATACAACAGTCCTAAGTTCCCATGTCACTCTTAGTGCTGTTATCAACCAGTTACCATTTTGGGATAACATAAAATACTTTCTATCATACTGCATATTGGCATCCCATATATTAGCAGTAAAGAATCATTGGATCAATTAAATATTTTATAATATAGTGGATCAAAAGTAATTCAAAACATCATAAATGTAAGAAACACTTGCAGTGCGACAGTCACTTCACACAGAACATAAAGAACTGAAACTATTCATTGCATAGTAAAAATAAAGAAGCAACAATCTAAAACATAAGGGCAATGACAAACAGCCCCTTCTCTGCATCATAAAGATTGTGTCTTCTCAACAGTATGTCATGTACATTTTGTTGCTTACCAGCAATTATTATCATATACATATCTCATCCAAGGTGTAAACCACAGTAGTGCAACATTCTGATACAGGATTTTAAAAAAGCATTTCTAAAGATTACAAGCATAATATAATTCAATCAAGTTTCAAGTTTATCTATGTGGGTCCCAATTCCTAGCTCAAGAAGGACTTGGTAGCTGTTCAAATAGATTCCTACATTATCTTTACAAAATGTACACCACATACATGTACATGTTACAGTAGTCTCCTGTACAGTTAACTTATCTACCCTTCTACCAATCATACAATGATTATCATTCACCTGACTAGCTGATCAACTGTCTAAATGATGTCTGTATTTAATTTCACACAAGAAACAAGAGAAGATGATGTGATGACCATATTTCTGTGTCACAAATCAACACCCTATTGCAAATTTAGGTGATCTTTACCTATTGTTCATGGACTATTTGAAATGCTGTAAGTACCTTACTTAGCCTAAATCCCACCAAGGACACCATGTGCATATCTTCATCTAAAGAACTTTAATTGGACTTCCGTTTTTGGTTGGGAGAGAAAAGTCACTTAGTACATGAAATACAGGAAATATTGCACATAGTCTGTTCTAGGATTTAAGCCTGGAGAAGTTCTTGTTCTCTAGGAGAGTTTGGAGTAGCTGGGAGGAGAGAACTTCTTGCGCAGGTACTTGAGGACGTAGAGCGGCAGACAGCTGACCAGTGTGATGACTGTCACCTTCCAGAAGAACGTCAGGGACAGGATAAAGCTTTCATCTGGAAAGGAAAATAAAACATCACAGTTTTAATAGCAGACACCATAGCACACTAGGTACAGTATATATATTAAACTGTCTGCTTTATTTTTTACATTGCCAGTATATATACAATACTGTATACTTGACTAAACTGCATTCATTGCACCGCTTTGATTTTTGCCTCTAAAGGTTCTTGCATAAATGTATGACTTGATTGATATGAAGAAATTATACCACTAATATTGAATGTATGACTCCACTATCTTAAGAGCTTAATTGCACTACAAAATAGGCTGGATGCTAGAGCCATAGCACACTGGACCCAATGTACATTTTGTATCTCAGATACTTTGGGTCCAGTGTGCTATGGGTCTGGCATCCAGGCTAACTACAAAACGGCCTACACAAAATCTAGAACTACATCATGTAGTAGAAGAATGGATAGTATAGTTTGTTGCTAAAGTTGATACCAACAGCTTCAAACTCACCAAAGTATTCCTTAAAGATGGCGAGAGAAGCCACATATATCCCCAGACTGAAGACCTCGGCGATGACCATGGCCCAGTGCCAGGTGCGAACAGTCAGGGCCACCATCAGCAGTTCTGTCAGGATCAGGGATGTGAAGGAGATGGCCACGATGTGCACAAAATCCGCATCAAACAGCAGCAAGGCACCAAACATAATGATGCCACCTAGTGGAATAGTAAGGAATAACAATGATAACATCATAACCAAGGTAATAATCAAAGTTTGAAATCCTAGTAGGGTATGAAAGTTTTGCACAATAAGCAAACAAGAATTCTGAGATCTCATACCTCCATGAAATATGTAACGTTAAAGTTTTTGTAAATTATTTTTTATTTGTCACATTGACTATGGAAAAAAAGCCGTAAGTACTATATAATATAGTTTAATCTATGGTTTTGTAAGCTGAAATTACAATATTTTGCGTGTGACATTCCTATCCTTTGGCAATATTTTGTTTCAACTTGCACATGTCTCAAGATATAAAATTCCCATCATTCACCATTAAGGAAGGTACTGAGTAGAGTGCCATCTTCTTACCTTGATAAATACTTATAAGAACCCAGATGAAGAATGTCTTGAAGGACAGCGATCTTCCCTGAAGAAAGATGGAAAAAAATCAATCATGATAAGTACAAGCTGATGTAACAAGCAGTCCCAACAGTGCACATTTATTTCTCTCCATAAGTGCCGACTTAGATAGGACTATTAGACATGCTTCCTCCTTTGACAGCTAGCTCTTATATATGTGAATAATACCTTTTAGCCATTATATAATCAATTATTAACTTTCTCCACCCACACATCATGATCTGTGGGCACTCCTCTTCCAAAGTTTCCAAATCAGAGCTCTCCTCAGCATTCTCATACATGTAACCTGTATACTAAGTTTTTAACAGAGTACTAACTTTGGTCAGCTCCTTGTACAGTTCTGGATAGGTGATGGCTATCTGAGGGGTGACATCCTGGTCCAACACCAGAGAGAACACAGGGAACATGGTGTACACAGTGGCATATCTGCAACAGGAATACAGTAAACATAGATTACTTCGTAATACTGTGAGAAGCATTGTCCTAGCAAAAGTCTCAACAAGATTTTGTAATACAAAATAAGCAACTAGATATAATAATTCAACCAAAAGTCTTTGATGTGTCTGACAAAAGTGACATCTAGAGGGAGCGTAAATAATATGCAACAGATATTTCAGGTTATTTAACACCGTCAGTCTGTAACACAAACACACACTTTGGAACCAATGGGGGGCAAGCTATTTATGCCTTTTAGGTCACAAATAAGCATATATTAATTAGTGTGAAATTATTTAGGTACAGTACCGGTACTTCAGGATTACCTAATCAATTTTTCCAGTACAGAACCGGTACTGTGTACTGGTACACAGCTCTAATTTCACTACAATCCATCAGTGACTAGAAATTTTCTACCTGCATCAATGTCAAGACAGTCAAATTTAATCTGCTCCCAAATGGAGCTATTCACCAAGAATTTTCAATCTCAGAGATGGTAAGAATCAATCACTTTACAGGACAACCTCTCATGTGTAATGTGCTCAATGTGGGTGGTCTCTTGAAACATGACAAAATGACCAAAGTTTTAGGACAGGGACCAGAACAAATGATGTGATACCTCCCAAGGGATGCTGCAGTGAAGATGTAACTGTTACAAGCTAATGTAGGTGTTCATATGTGGTGGGCTGCAAAATGCCCTGTTGTCCTATTAGAGCTTTGTCAATCCTGCTTGAGTCATTTGATATAGCTTTCTGACGTAAGAAGTGAAGTGAGGACATAACCTTGTGGGACTTCCTGTTTCTGGGAAGTTGTACGTCATAAATCTAAAACTTTCTCAACACACAGTTCAGTGTCGTGATCAGAATTCAGATGTTTTTTCTTGCAGTATCATCTTTTAACTAAACTGTGACAGTTTACAATAAACTTTTCATACATGCTACATAGAAGTATTTTGACAGGTATCATGATAGATGAGTGGAAGTTTTACTGACCCGACCATGAGGAAGCCCTGGTACAGAGCCACGGAGACAAAGTAGAACACAGATGAGAACACCGCCTGAAACACAGGGAACCATCAGTTAACATTCACACATTCTGTCTGTAACTTAGATGTATTCCAACAAGTTATCCTTCCACTTCATATCTTTATCCCTTTCTCTACACTGCTCTCCCCTATTCTCTCAACACTTTCCCTTTCCAAGGTGCTGATAACCTGCGTGTTTCTAGAATTAGACATAGTAACCATCTCCTGGGGTGCTTTCCTTCCAACAATGACGACTCAAATAAGAATTACATGCATTTCCTTTCTTCCTCTCTTCTTTCCTCCTTTCCAATCTGTTTCCTCTTTTTTTATGTTTATCAAAGGAAAACATATTGTTTTTGCTATGTTTCCTCTTCTTCTTCTCCAAACAAATAAGGTCAATGACCTGAACCAGATGTCTGTCACCATGGTAACTGGTGTTGGGTTACATCATGTTGCAATCTTATAGCAGGAGGATTTAGACTCCTGTCACCATATATATGAATGTGTTTGATTTGAATAAGAATCAGAGCAGACAATATGCAGGTAAAAATTAATATGCATTTGCTTTGCTAATGTTACCTTTCTAGTTACATCTTAACTCTCATTGCGTCCCAATGGAGGCAAAACTCCAGCTTCGTTCAGAAGACAAACTTATGTGTAACACAATATTCAATCCTACATTTTACTGAAACATCCCTCATTCCCCACGCACCTGCATGGTTGAGATGATAAGACCCCGGTGGATGACAAACTGACTGAGGGAGGCTGAGCGCTTGTAGCTGTTCCGCCCGTGCACCACCAGCAGTTTCCCCACATGTTTGAACTGTGTGATGGAGAAATCGGCTGCCAAGGATGCCTGCTTCCCTTCCTGAAACAAACACATTCTAATGCTGAATGTACTATTATAGACTGGCAAAGTGAGGAGTTGTTGATGTATATTATGATGAATGCTGGAAAGAAAGGGAACTGGAGCTGCAGACTGGGGTAACAACAGTATATGATAGAGTCATAGATGACATAGCTCTAAAAGTTTAGCTTGTCAGTGGAGCCTGGTCAGTGTGTCTGGTACATGGTGTGCCATTGGCTGAAAGTAACCATCAGAACTATATAGTAAGAGAAGTATAAAGGTTAGTCTGAGCGAGCAACTTGACATGATGATGATAGGGGATAGCTGATGAGTGGCACCAAGAAAAGTACCGCACTGCAACTGAATTTGATCAATTACCAACTTGAATTGTTCACAATTCAGTTCCATACAGACAAAACTTTACAACTATTAACTTTATTAGGGCTACTTTATTACGTAAGTCTAATGTGAGCTACCCTGATTGTGCAGACTTAGGACAGACTGGTTCTCTCCCAACAGCCACCCACTCTCCTTTATAATCCAGTCTGCCTCATTTTTGCCAGACATCATTTATCATTCCATATCCTAATGACTGTCTACTGTACAGTAAGCTCATCTCCTGAGTTCATCACCCAAAGGTACAGTAACTGTGCTGTACATTTCTGTTGACCTTGATAATTATAAGGCCACAACAAGTAAATTTATGGATAACATCCTCCGCAGACTCTAAATCTAATGTGATAGGGCAAAGAAAAACAAGAGTCCTACATGTTCAAATTTTGGCATCATAAACCTTGTTAAACAGGAAATGATATAAGTTTACTGCCAACTATTACAACATCCATTTCTCACTGAAACAGCTTTGAAAAATAAAAGTTTTCAATCATTGTACAAATGGTTTTGATTCAGTGGGAACATCACATATACCAAAGGAATGAAATACATCACTACATCAAAGTAAAACTAAAAGACAAAACATTAAATCAAAGCCTTGTCTTGTCTCCTCTCTTCATATTCATCTGCCATTCACGTTTTGGCAAGGCAACAGAAATCTTTGCCCATTTTCGGCATGTTGAACACTGTCAGAGGGTAACAAAAAATTTTTCTCTCCAAAATCAGGAGAAAATCAATGTCTGATATCATCCATAAAAACTACTTGCTGCGGCCTAATAGCGCAATACTAAGCTGAGGGCAAAATCTACTGTGACTAGCAAATACAGACTAATACCGTATTAAAGAGCTCTTCACTTTTTCCCTTCATGAAAAAATATCCTTCTAGTACCCGTTTTTCCTAGAAAAGCTGTCTCTATCCACCCAACTTAAGTGACAGTTTCCAAAGATCATAGAAATCTTACCCTATGGATTAAAGTAATGGTATAATTTATCCAACAAGGTTTAAACTTCCTTGATTTATCCTTGTCCAAGGATTTGCGGTCCATTACAAGTAATTTCAACCACTTATCCCTATTCATGGGGGTATACGAGCAGTTTGTATTAAAGAGAGTCGTCAACAGGCAAGGACAACATTTATTGAGAGTTTTGCCAAGCTGCTATCTAGCTAGTGAAGATTGACGTCTGCTCTACCATGGCTCATATCTGGATGCTGCTGCTTTGCTGTCTTGCTGCTACCCTTCCTTACATTACAGGTAGGTCGACTTAGAAGTACTCTAATGTACATTTCAATACAGTCTGCATTGTGGGAAGATTTGTAACTTTTTGCTGTGTTGTATCTTATAAATTTATTGCCACCTACATTGTACGATGTACTTACATGTACTAGTAATCGTATATAGGAGAAGTCACAATTTTGTATCTAACTGAAGTGCAGCTTTGCAACAGCTTTTGTGTGTTTTTAGCCAAGCACATTGGGTC
Source organism: Branchiostoma belcheri (assembly GCF_001625305.1). Classification (NCBI taxonomy): domain Eukaryota; kingdom Metazoa; phylum Chordata; class Leptocardii; order Amphioxiformes; family Branchiostomatidae; genus Branchiostoma; species Branchiostoma belcheri. Next base: position 4,265,730 of record NW_017803909.1, on the reverse strand, counting down.
ACTGCAACTCTTGTCTATAAGGCTATGGTAGCTAGTGACAACAGGGAGTCAACGGTAACTGTTGCACCCAGGCTACCCAAGCTCCAAGACTCAAGAAATTTATGCCAAATTCATAAATTCCGCAAAAGGCCAGCATGTGCCGGCTTGTAGTAAAAGCCACTATGCACATGTACTACTGCAAAGTCACAGTACTAGCTTTGTATTCCAGAATTTTTTTGGGTCAGAATTTTTTGTAATTCGTCCGTGCGCACTAGTTTGGATGTCTTCAGAGGATGTCATCCATAAAATTAAGTCAGTGTGGCCTAAGTGTGTTGGGCTGATGAATGAATGAACCGATGAATGTACTCCCTCCCAGCCTGTTTGAGTTGGAGCCATCCCTGTATGTTGTTACCAATATCCAAAGATTAAAATTTACATGTAGCTGCAGTATTTGATAAGGAATGTCTCTATTTACAGCTGATTCTGGTGATGACCAAGACCGACCATGCCCTGAAGGCTCGTTGGAGGAAGGTGGCTACAGTGGGATGTGTCAGAATGGTGGCACCTGTGTCATACACCATGACACGCTCGTATCGTGTCAGTAAGTTAGACTAAGTCTTCTATTTCTAATTATGCTTTTCACCTTGTTCATTATCTCTGTTAGAAATGTGGAATGCAAAGTAGCTCTTTGGCCATCTGCTTCATGTTGATAGCCTGACTTATGTACTGCAAAAGTCCATGGAAACCAAAAGTCCATGGAAACCAAAAGTCCATGGAAAACCGAGCTACACTGCAGCACTTAAGGTTACAGTTACAAATGTAGGATACTGAGTGTACACTGTATATATACAGACTTTTAGGGCACTTTATGGCTCGAATGATTATGATCAATTTCTCAAAGACAATTACAGCACATGTACATCCCATAAGTGAGTGAGGTCAGTCCTTCACTTACTCCTTGCCCAAGGTGTTAGGTGTAAAGCAGGACTTCTCAATTTTACAGCATCTAAATGAGCCACCTGGGGAAATTTCTGCAGAGTGGCACTGTAGACCTCACATTAGTGCTGTGACATTCCCTTCTGAATCTGGATTTCAGTCAAATGGATGGAGTCATTCCCAAATGAGAAATTCTAGCTAAGTATTACATAATAGCATAATGCTATTATGTAATACAGTAACAGCCTTCCCTGTGCTCCCACAATTAGGAATTGGGTGGCAGTTAGATATGCTGACACGTGGTTTACAATAGACTGTGTCACATGCTACATGTACTTTAACAGTTACAACAAAGAGAGGCTCGGGGCATTGAGACCATTACTCATGACAAGCAATTTTGGTTTCACAGAAATATCTGGACAGATTCTCCCACTATTCTTTCAGGTGTGCCTCTGGGTACTATGGTGAACGCTGTCAGTTATCCAGGGTTGGATCATCCCGAAAGTGACTGGGCTAATACGGAACTCCACCGCAACACACAAGGTCTGCAGTAACCTACAACTTAGCACAAGGACTCAAGTGCACAAAGATTCAAGGAACAAGAAGTACCAATCATAATGTAATCAGAATGTGCTACTTGAACAGGCTGTGATGTCTAATGTTCAGGTCAGTTTTCCATTAGATCTGAAAGTTCAAGCAAAAAAACACACGAAAAAACAACAGTATGAGCTGAATCTCAGTACGTGTTGTCACTGTTTAATGTCGGGGAAATGAAAGTCAAAGATAAGGGTTTTACTGGATATCAGATAAAGTAAGTTTTGAACAGATCTAGAACTATGATTGTGATTTGATGGAAAACTGTACCTAAAAGACAAGTTTGCATGGCCTTAATAATAGATTTATAATCAAGCAAACAGAAAATTCTACAAATATTCCAGGATTCTATATTTCTGAGGTTGAGAGACTTATAAAATGCTTTATAAATTGTTCCTGAGCTGGAACATCATGACAGTTACTGTTCAATAAAAAGCCGTTTAAGCCAAAGTTGTAATTGAGTGAAAAATTGTAATAACAGCGTTTAAAATATGGGGACTACTGACATTTGACCTTATACTGTCTGCAATGATCTTTCACTATGTTTTAACTTTACTGTAGACCCAAACCACCTTCAGATAACTTCAAAGGTCGACCAAGGAAAAGTTTACTAGGTTGACAGGTGTCATTACATTGTGTAAAATGGTTAAACCTTGAAAGCGAGCTTGCAATTTAATAGAAACGTATATGCTGGGCAACTCATGCCTTGCAATTCCAAATGGCCAGCCACACCCTGCCTTTTCAAACCTTACAATTTGGAAATGCTAGACACGCCTTAGAGCATTATGACACTAAAATTTGGATGAAAAGTGTGAAGATATCTCTAGGGACTCTGGGGAAGCAGGATGAAACACATAGAGCTACAGTATCTTTCCTGTTTGATGTTGGATGCCACAGTGTATTTTAGCAAGGACATTCTAGAGATGGAAGCTTCTTGATTTTAGCAATATACGTGTCTCTAAAATAGTACAGTACACAGTATATAGTCATCATCATCATTGGCCGGCAAGATCCCTCCACTGCCCCTTGTCACAAGCAAGGTTGGCGATCTGCTTCTCAGTTAGCTGATTGTGCTAAAGTATACACATGTAGTATGATTTTATTGGTTACTGTTTTTAGATTCCTTTGTTAAACACTGACACATAAACTGAAATTGTAGTGACAGAAAAGTGTAAATGACGCTGGCTATAACAATGGTTGAAATGCAGTTTACTGTAACTTCTGTATGCAGACGAAAAAGTCTTCCAAGACTGGACTGCCAATGAAGATGTATGCATTGCCAAGTGATTGCTAAATGGGTTACATGATTGAACGATTTCCATATCTATCTTATGTAACACTGATCTCATCTCAGAGAAGTCATGATCACTTATAACTGCTGCAAATAAAGACCTACTGTTCCATTCAGGTAAACAAGAAATCATTGTAATCAGGATAAGAATAGAATAAAGGGCTTGGAAACTCTGAATATGTGTCTGAACCTTTTGTCAAACATTCAGCTACAAACACTGATGAGCTCATGATTTCTGTAAAGGTAAAAAAAGGTAAAGGTAGTCTTGTAACCTTTTTAAGGCCATAGGAGCAGTGGGTTGTTAATCCACTTATGTCTAGGGCAGTATTGGAAAGTGGAGCCCATCCCTCTCCTTCCACTGCCTTTTACCGCTCCAACCGAAGTCAGGTACCCATTTTACACCTGGGTGGAGTGAGGAAAGTCGTGTAAAGTGCCTTTCCCAAGGGCACAATGGCATCTGGCAGGATTTGAACCCGGGACCTCTTGGGTCTGAGCCGAACACTCTACCGTTGCACCACACGACCCCCATGATTTCTGTTTGATCATGAAAATCAAATAGCCATAATAGAGCAAAGTAGATGCATTTTGACAGGAAAAACATTCATGTGTTTTTAAAATTTAAGCGAATTAAAGCATATCCCAATTCTTGCGAGACATATCAAAATGCTGTTACCTCACTTACATGTATAATGATATCACACACACACAAAAGTATTTGTTGACTGTTCCCCCTTTCTTGTAAAATGAAACAAGCTACATGTTGTATATGTACCACAAGCATTACACCTTAATCTAGGAAACATTTGGAACAGATCAGTAGGGTCCGAACTGCCACGACATCCGTTTAATCACTGGGGCTTAACCTTGGCTTTGAACTCCTGCTGTGACCATTCCCAGAACCACGTACCTAATATATAACCAGACTGTGATAACAGGAAGAAAGGTTCTCTACAATTTCCAAGACGTGGAACACTTGGCACATTGCAAGGGCTGAGCAAAATTTCCTGGAGGAAAGGAAGCACATCCAGAAACAATTATCATTGTTCAAGAATCTTTTCTGGTCTTGTCTAAACCATATTAACCATTTTCATTTTGATCACTAAGTCTTGTTTCCAACTTGTTTCCTTGTAACAGACTGAACTAAAATATCTGTCTTCAATGGAAAACTTAATTTGTATTCATTCTTGTTCAAGTTGTCAGTCGTGTTTGCTTACTTAAAATTCTTGATTATTAATACAGGAAAAATGTATTGAGTCATCCAGTAAACACACATTATGGATTTCAATTTTCCAATTTTGAAACCATCCAGGGTAACCCCCCTCCCACACTATCCCCCCACTCAGTTTGCTACACTCCCTCGCATTTCCATCATGTTTTTCTAGAAAACCTCCGGATATCATACCATACCTTTTGTTAATGTACAAAAGTCTCTGACTCATCTCTATATTTGTTTTTTTTATATCCATTTTGGCTATACCATTGGCCCCAGGGGACAGTTTTACCCAACTGTTGGGTGTGGTTAATTAGATGCGGTGGGAATGGATCACTACACCGGGGCACACCTGAATTACCAGACCCACCGCCGTGTCATTTCTCCATATACGGCAACATCAAACAGAGTACATCTGCCGCATGGCCCGCCTTTCCAACGTCTCCTGTTACCATGGCAACAGGGCAATTATAACAGCATCGCCTAACACCTGCACAGCCTCATAGCAAAGGTGCAACAATAGCCTGAAACGCCTGGAGGGGGAGAGGGTTAACTAACTGGTTTGCTGGCATGCCAGGCATGGCAATTAGAGGTGACGTAGGAGCAAGTGGAGACAATAGCCGCTGAAGGTGGGAATCCTGAGGTGAGACCCACTTCCGGAAGTATCTAGGACAAAACGTCAGGACGACACTATCAAATGTATCCTGTGGGCTGGGTAAATTCCCCGTAGAAGAGGAGGAAACAACGTCAGCGACTGACGTAGCCTGCCGGCACATTTGGACAGCTGGAGACGGAGGTATTTAAACAGGGTGATAGCCAGACGACTGACCAGTCTTCACCGACCGCCGCTAAAGCCAAGACCACACACACCATGCGTCTCCAAAGTGTCTGGAATGTCCTGCTAGCTGTTGGATACTGGTGCCTTATCCATGTGGCCAAGGCACAGATTCAAACAGGTAAGAATACACTTTCCTACTACATATTCTAGAAAATATATTCACTGACTTGTATTGTTATTACAATAACACGTAACTACAACAAACAGCAGCATTTCTTTTATAAAACCAACAGAACAATGTAAAGTCCTTTTCCAAGGCATACTGCCAGCACAGTTACCACAACAGAACACAAATTCAGCCACATGAAAACCAAAGAAATCCAAATCTTATTAGTTTAGGTGAAAGGCATTTCATTTTTCTCCCAGGTAACATTCTGTACTCGTTCTAAAATCAATAGACAGTGGCAGACTACAATAGACCAACTAGCCAAGAGATAATCTGAATGGCAGCCCCAATAAAATGTAATTTTCCAAACCATTGAAGTGATTGCAGACATAAAGCGAGATGTCTCCAATACTGGTACATGGCAGCACAGCAGTACATCATTTAGGGCTCACAATCAGTAATACAGTGTTGGAACATTTTTCCACAACTTTATCTAGCAAACATACTCATCAGTTAGTTTGTCAATCCAAAGGAAGGCATAATTTAAGCAATCCAAAAGTTGTCTTCATAGATTTATCAAGTGATTTCTGAATGCCGATGTGTGTGTGGATACCCAGAATTAGAAATCTTTTGCTGTTGCGTTTAGTAGGTCACCTGACAGATGAGACTGATTGAAAATCTATCAAACTCGACACAGAAATTGCTGAGCACCGCATTTCCCCCTTAGAGTAGAGCAATCCTGGCTGTAGACATTTTCAAACAAACCTAAGCCCACACATGTGCTCCAAGGTCAGGGGGGCAAACTGGCAGACAACTCACAGCCAAGTGTACATTCCAGCGTTAAATGCTTTCAAAACATAGCATTTACACCACTGCGGTGACATAGCGGTTGGCCCAGCATTTTTATCAGACACAGGTGTACTCGCCACTGTGTGTAGACAGATCAAACACATAAACTCAAGCACACAATCAACATTAACTTTTATAGGCAATAATCAGGGGTAGACAATCAATAGGGACAAGCCACATGTGAGGCAAGCGGTAATCGTGACCAATACTCGACTTGTATCATGTCATCCTTGTTCACAGAAGAAGAGGAGCTTGAGAGTTCAACAGAGCCGTCATCCCTAGGAGTCATGACTACAAATATGCCAGGCATGTGTTTGAAGTTAAAGGGAGGGTGTGGGTCCTTCCTCAGTTGGATAATAAAAACCTCAATCTTCCTGAAGCGTGTAATTACTTGTTGCGGTGGCTGGGTGGGCAGCTTACTCTCCTTTCAGCGCTGTACGTGCTTCACATACTTGGTGTGTTATGTGGCAGGACCTGTTCATGTCTAGTGAGCTTAGCTATCCTGTGGGTGAACTGAGCTTATGCTTACATGTAGGTCTCTATGTGCATCTTGGTCTATATCGCAAACAATGCTGTACAGTTCGTAGCACAAATGGCAATTAAGAGTAAAAGACTGGACGATCTCTTGGGACGGGAAGGCACTGCAATCAGCTGGATGGTATGTACAAAAAATGTAAATCATAGCACACCTGTTTCACACAACAGTAACTGAAAGCATTTGAGACCAGCATTCTCTAAAAATGACGTTGTATTCCAAAATTTATGACCCTCCTTTTGTCAACTCCACATTCTTATCGTGGGAACAGCGACAGTAGAAGGGTCTAATATAATATTGCCATGGGCTTAATTCTTACTACACTGAACTGCACAGCATGGGAATTTTGCTCTAAGGCAAAATGTAAGGGTCAAAGTTTCAAGGTTCATTTAAATAAACTTGCAATGCTACGTAGTTATGTAGAACTTCTGGTATTTCGGAATTGCAGGACAGTCTCTGTATCAGTTGATCCAACATACAGCAATTACTGAAATGAACAGTCACACTCTGCCCCTAGTGGTATACTCCTAAATTCATAAAATCCAGGAATGGTTTGAAAGTACTTCAAAGGGTCCTACATATGCCATTATCAACACTGAGTCTTTTAGTACAGAAGTCTGAAAGGTCGGTTGGATCAAACAGTCAATTACGGCCAAGACTCCAATAGAAGCAAAACTAATTTGTCCTGACAATGTGACACAATTAGCTTTAATTTGCAGTCTGTCCACAAAGACATAGATTAACCATTATTTTCAGTAGACAGTGGGACTCCATTTTCCCTAAATGTCTCTGTCTGAGAAATGTTTCTAACTCACTGTAAATGTAGAACAGTAATATCCATGATTAAATTCTTCCCATCAGACGTGATCAGAGTAATCAGATGTTGGAGCAAGGTTACACAAGGCAGGCCCTTAAGCTTGGTTGGAGTAAAAATAAAGGGCTTGTTTGTAGTGCTTACAATTGAGATTGACGTCTCTGTGGCAAACTGAGGGCTTCACACATTCCTGTGATAGAAAGTTTCAGACATTTTGGGGCTCTTGCTTTCAACACCTTAGTGCCTGATGTCTGTGTTTAAATTCTTCAGAGATGAGAGTCAAAATTAGGTGTCAGAATAGTAAAGTGGTAGGTTGTAGCTTACTCAAAATTGAGTACTATATAAATGGAAAAGTACAAAATGTACTTAATGATATATATTCTACTGTCTTTTTTTAGATTATTACTCCAGTTTTCTTTTTTGATTTTTCTGTCACTGCATGTTTGAGTTTTGGGGCATGTGCAATGTGGCACCGTGTTCTGTTGTGGTATCCATTGGCAAAGAACAGTTACGTAGCCTTCAGACTAATTTTTGTAGGCTTACTCTTCAAGTACATCTAAAGGGCAAGAGGTATTGAGGCTATTGTCTACTTTATGACTGATGAAGAATGCTATATCAAAACTATCTAATTCTGACATTTTCCACAGATGACCAGTACAGTACTCAGGTCCTATGTCCTGCTAACTATGACGGGTTCTGTTTAAATGGAGGCACGTGCTTGCAAGTGCAGGTTGGACATAACCAGAGAACGCCAAGATGTCAGTAAGTATATTCTTTAAAGTCTCTCTTAGCTTTAGTGGATTAGCCTTGTCATTTAATGTTGTTATATTGCTCTACTACTACTAGTGAGTCCCATGCTGAGTTCCTGTTTTTTTTTTATTCCAACATTTCATGACCAAACATGGCGACGGCACACTCATGTTAGATCAACTTATTTTACGCCACCACCAACACAAAGTACAAATACAGGACAGGACAATACTCATTTTCACTTGAGTTAAGTGAGGAAAGTTGTGTCAAGTGCCTTTACCAAGGGCACAAGATCGGTGGCATGTCAGGACTCGAATCCGGGACCTTTTGGTCGAGCACTCTGCCGCTACGCCACACGACCCCACGTTCCTGTATTGCTATATGCCATTTAAAAGGATGATAAATTGTCTGTGGACTCAGCAAACATGTGTGCATTTTGCCAACAGGTGCACACACGAATATGTTGGACGTCGCTGTGAAAGATATAACCCAGTCTATATGGACTCCCAGGGTAGTAAGCCAGAGGACAAGAACTATGTGATTGTTGGAGCTGTGTGTGGTGCCGTCATCTTACTTGCCTTGGTTGGAATCATCTGTATCCTTGTAAGGTAGGTCCATGTCTTACATTGTGTATGCAATTCAATATATGTACAATGTACAACAAATCCTGGTTCTTCAGATCTACATCTACTAAATGTAAGTCCACCAACATCCCCCCCCCCAAAAAAAAACATGTTGTTCCCCCAAAAAAGTGTGTGGGGCCTTTACTGTTTCTAACCTGGTCTTGTTAACTTTTCTGATAATTAATTATCATAATTGGGCAAAAATATGTACTGACTAAATGTGCTTGCAATCTTTGAAAGTGTAGGCATGCAAGTAAAAAAAGACAGCATCTTAACATTAAAATGGAAGTTATCACCTCATTTTACGTGGTCATGATTATACTCTCCTTAGAATTTCACCAGGACTGTAGACTATATAATTATAGTAACACATTATTATACCCCTGCATTACTCTGTAGGAAAACACAAAGCCAGGATAACAGCCCTGAACCCCTTGTGACTAGAGAGGCCCTAGTCTAACCCAGCTTCCTTCTGCCTTCCTGCAGTTGGAAACGGGATCGCCAGGCCAGAAGAAACTCCACAGATGCAGAGAAGAACAGACAGGAAAATGGCCACCTAACTGAGGGTGACTACTGATGACTTCAGAGTTCAAATACATGTAAGAAGAATCAGAACTCTGATGGTTGTCAAACCTTGTAAATTGCTAAATTTTTCACCTACATATTATTTCTAATCAATATGTATTGAAGATGTCCTTACCTGGGGCAGTATTGTGGTACAAAACAGTATGCATGCAGAAACTAAAGGCCAAAAGACAGATACAGGCAAAACCATGGGATGTGGATAGGTCGGGCTGGGTTTTGGTTAAGCAGGAACCAACATGGTGCAAGTGCATTTGTCGACAATGTCCTAAAACTTCTTTATGATACCACATGCATGTTAAGAACATAGAAGACCACACAAATGCATGTATAGAGGCAGATGTTCTGAAGGATTATGGCCTGTTGATTACACTTTTTTTACATACAGTCTGGAGCTATATAACACATGTATTTAATATGTAAATATGAAAATAGTGTACTGTGTCACAATTAGAAATAGGCTGATGGAGGAATGCAGACAATGCCTTCTGTGCAAGGCAGACTGGCCAATAGTATATAAAATTATAGAGTCTCTAACAGTACACATTGAATATGTGAGCATGTGGCAGTAGATGTTTCTGTCTTAGGTGCCATTGATGCTGCCTGATTAGTAGCTACACGTCAATCCAAAAAATTAGTAAAATTGGCTCAGCTATCCACATACAATTCAGCTTGCTCCAGGTCAAAATTAGAAACAATCTTGTAGAAGTGTGTTGTTTGCATGCATGTCAGATTCAAAGGATTAATGTAGGCACAACAAATGTTGTGTAACTGTCAGCCTGACAGTGTACAATTTCTTTGTATGTACTCTAGGCATGACAATAGGCTTTGTGACAATGTCACCAACAAATTATTGTAAACTAATGTGGGATGAATTCAAGTAGAAAAATAAAGCAAAAAAGATAATTAGACACATATGAGTTAATTGTTTCTCTTATTTACCCCAGTAGCAAGGTTCTTCATGAACCACAACATGCTTTAATTTTTAAACCTCTGGACAGGACTCAACAAACTGACCATACTCGACGTACCTTTCCCACAATCCCTATGCCTGCGTCAGCTGCCTGGATCATGCTGACATCATTCCCACCATCCCCTGTAGACGAAACAAGAGAAATAGTCACACCAGTTAAGGAACTTAGTTAAAGAACACACCACACTTACTAAAAAGAGGAGGGGACCTTCCCGGTGTGAGTGATCAAACCTTACCGTCTGGTCTCAGGTTTGATATCTTGAAGAGGTGATAGTCACCTGTTATGTCAATCCTTACACAAATGTGTTAAATCATAAATAAATAAATGAATATATAAATGTATGTCCCTCCATACCTATAGCTGCACATCTCCTGCGAGTGTGTTGCTTGATGAGTCGGACCACCTCAGCCTTCTGAGTGGGAGAACATCTGCAGATAATGACAGCAGGGCACTGACAGGCCAGCTCCATAAACTCATGCTCATAGTACTTCAGACAAACCTGCAATACACACAAACAACACACCAAGGATCAGCACTCTTAGACAAACATGTACATTGTAGAGTATCATTACATGAGCACAGCTTGAATTAATGGATTCTAACCATTGTGTCTTGACAAATTCACAGACTGAAGCAGTTACCATTTGATACAATTTATACCTCGTGAACCTTTTAATCTTAATATCATATGAAAGAGATATAACTGAAGTTTGCATACACTTAAGTAATGTTTTCTGATTGTCAAAAGCTGCCCTGTGAAGTCTTATAGCTATAAATCAAGAAAAGACATCAATCTAATGACCCTGTTTATGCCCCACATCCCCCCAGGGTTCACAAGGCGGGTCTCATAACAGTTAATGACAATAGATAATGTCATGACCCTGGTGAGAACAGACAACCCCACCTACTGTCTGGGAATATTTTTAGGTACTATATATATATAAGGCAGGTTAGCTGCTATATTTGATATTCATAAGGCTCTTCTGACTAAGCTTAGACTAGAGGAATGTCAAGAAATATCCTCATTACAAAATATGATACTAATGCAACACCCACTACTGTAACTTCATAGAACAAAATCTTACATATTGCACTATCAATATTGCTTGGGGCTGAAGAATTAAGTGGAAGAACAATACTTCTCTTTGTGCCAAACTCATGTGTATGTCTAATGGCCTTGCTATATATACAAGTGGGCAGCACACATTTCAAGCATAAATCACTACATCTTACACCTAACTACCCTGCAACCTCACATGATTATGGGAAGTGATCAAATTGGTACATGTACCACCCATGAAGGAAAACCATGTTTTCTCTTGGGAAAGTGCACTTGTCTAGTCTTGTTTACCAAGGCTTATGTGTAGCCTGAAGGCAGGACCATCAAAGGTTATAAATAGACTGTGAGTTGGGAAAATTCTGGTTGTGTTACCTCCATGGAGTCCCCCCTGATGACCAGGGCTGAGTCGTTCTTTCTCCTGAAGGCGTTCAGCTCCAAGTGAGCCTCAGCTCGATTACTGACCTGGAAATACAGTCAGGAAACACAACTGTTACATTTTGAATTGATTGGTCATTCATCATCCTGATGAAGGTGTCAGTGGTCGTTGATAATTCAATCTCTGTGTAACCCTTGTGTTGGAATAAAATTTGCAACATTTTACTATACAACTCTTAGTCTTACACTTCTTATCAAGGGAGTAAACGGGAAGATTCAATGGGTAGAAGAATCAGACTGATAGTACAAGGGACAAAGAGAGACTTTTAAAAAAATACATTAAAAATGCAATCTCAACACAACCAAACACCTGCAATGGCCTTACTGACCTGTTTGAAGACATGTATGGTCTGTGTTCTGGAGACAAGTCGGGAACTCTTGGCGATACACTCGGCTGTCTCCAGTTTGTCTCCTGTTAACATCCAGACCTACAACACAAGAGGAGTGACATTGAAGTTCATCTTATATATAACTCTGTTATACATGTACATGAGCTACTAGTACTAGATAAAGTATATTTTCTGTCCCTGGTGGAATTGTAACAATAGTACATCTATGCTATCAGGCTGATAACACATCTCAGTACTAGTTATATCTTATTGTTCAGTAAAATAAATACCACACATGAGAATTCCAACAGGCTTTACCTTAATGCCTGCATTTCTCAGCAGCTCCAGAGTAGGCCTAACATCAGCCTGGAAGGAAAAAAATAACACCCCCTAGTGTACAAACTGAAAACTGCAGCTGTGAGTATATGGTTATGATTTCTACTTCATGATGAAATCAAGTGCTCATCACAGTCATCAAACAGTACCTCAAAATTCCCATTGCACAACATCAGATGAGCACAAAGCAATAGGAAAATTCAAAAAGATGCTCACATCCATTTCAATTCTAATCATAAAACTTGTCATTTAGGGGGTGAATCCAGTGTATCTAAGATCACATCTGTCCATGGAGCTGTTACTGCTGTATCAAAAGGTGCCTTTATATGATATGCCAACTCAGTTCAGGATGAAGAAATAGCTTGCAAGTGACAAAAACACTCACGCTGTGTAAATACTTTTCGAAACCCTATGTATACCTGATCTATGCCTTTACCTGAGCTGTAACACAGTGGAGCAACCAGGTGAACCCACACCTGCCCTGCCCTGGGACTCACCTGTAGTTTATCCTCCACCCCAGTCAGACACAGGAGCTCCATGTCTCTCTCCAGACTCTCCACCACTGCACTCACCTTCAGCGCTCTGTCCTGCACACTCAGCTTCGCACTGTTGTACCGGCTCTGCAGGGTTTAATCATACTATTGAAAGCAAAAGCTGATACAATATGGAAACATGTAGAGATGGATAGTGTTGATAGTTGAAAGACCGGGTAGCAAGTGACATGTAGTTGACTTCAATAATTTCTGTGCTATCCAACAGTTTTGTGAATCTTGAACATCAGATTGAAGTAAATAGTTTGTTCAGATTCTTACATGAAAAAATCTGAATCCCATGAGTTGTGCCATCCTACCTCAAAGTCCTGGTACTGCTCTTCTGTTAGAGTCTTCTTGGCCACCACCAGGGTCCTCAGCCCTTCCCGTGCCATATTGCCACACTAAAGACAGTCAACAAGGCACAGTTTAATGTCATCAGTCCCTTCTACTTGTACTTGTATGTCTATTTATCCCTCTATATTTCCCTGATGTAATCTTTATTGACACAACAAAAGTACAGCAACTATATAATATATAATTCCAAATTGGCTATGTAGAAAGACAGCAGCAGGGAAAAAGAAAGCCATCTAGCAGTTATCATAAAAGCAATCATAGCAAAATTTAAGTTCCAACTGTACCTCCTCATCCAGCCAATCGTTGTACTGCACAATAGATGACATCACAACATCGGCACCCTTCATGTAGAAGGTGATCTCTCCTGTCACCTCCTCCTGAGGGAAAAATAAAGTCAACAGTCTTCATGATTGTCCAGTAAACACATTTTATTAACTCTTTAAGGTGACCCCTGATCTTAATGCTACACTTAGCCTGTGCCATATACTGCAGTCTAAGACATTTGAAATGATACATTGCTTGGGAAGCCCTGTCTAGCTACATGTAGTATGGTCACATGTTACAAAAATCTTTGCCCTCCACAATGCACATATCTGGCACACTTCTTCATAGATCATAGTTATAATGATTTTTATGACAATATGGGTATTTACATTTGTACATATGTGACCAGAATGAAAGTCCAGCAAGACAATAAAAAAACATTCATGTACAGACAGCCATCAAAAAGAATCACATGTTAAATTGAGCATGACAATTTCAGAGAAGTAGTAAATAAGATACAGTGAACTGAACCCTAAAAAAAGCGACCAGAGAAGGAGTTGCTGACCCTGACGATGATGCCCATCCTCTTGCTCTCGGAGGTGAAGGGGAACACCTGCAGGATGTCGTAGGTCTGGATGGCTCCGCTGGGGGTCAGGAGCTGCATGGACGTCAGGTCTCTCCTGATCAGCTTTAACCCAACCTCCTCAGTCCATGTCACCAGGGCAACCTAGTCAGGATAAATTTAAAGGGAGTACCAAAGAATATACTCAAGTTATCCTGCTAACAAACGACAAACACAAAAGGCCCACTGCAGTGACGTAGGGACCCCCCACGAAGCCCATTTTTGAACTTGACCTTAGTCTCCCCGACAGTAACCTGCCTGCCAAAAATCATGAACTTCAAGAGTTATGCTGCTAAATCCACAGTCTCCCACACTATAGCAAACTGATTTTATATCCTTCTGACGAAGGCAAGAGGCTACAGATAAAAGAGCTTGCCCCAATACACATAAAGAAAGGGTTGGGCTCCCCACTGGATGTTATGTCCCGCATGGGACTTAAGGCATAAACTTAAGGTCATGGAAACTTTGAAATCTAGATGCAAATTGAAATAAGAAACACACACAGAAAGTACGAGAAGAATTTAAAGGAAAGGCATGAACAATGCCATCCTGTCCTGCCATTATGAAGGTACAAATAAATCATACTCCTGACCTCATCAGGACTGGAGGCCTGGTATGTGATAGTCTTGTCCCCCTCCTGGTCTGCCTCCACCTGATCTGCCTCCACCTCTTCATTCTCCTCCTCCTCACTCTCGTACACCGGCGTGACGTTGTGGCAGAGTGCCAGCGCCTTCACTGCCTCCAGTACACGGGTCACCACAGTACGCCGGATCTGGGAGTCAGAGTAAGGCCATGTGTCAACTCTGACTGCAGGGTAGGAGCAACTATACCATCCTATGTGTGGTGGTGGGACTTTGGCACACTGTTATGTCAATTCACATGTTAATTGTATTTTGTTGTGTGGTACTGCTAAAATAAGTTTAACAGTGCCACACAGTCCTTGTTATTGTATCATTATATATATATGTTGATGAATAAAAAACTATACAAACATATACCTTGCTTACTGAAATTTGTGTTTTGTCTTTACATGTAGCTCTCTAGTGATAGATACTCCTTCAGGAGAGAAGTTCAGGAGAAGAAATTCAGATCCCATTTAGAGCTAATACTCAGTCAGACATAATGAGCAAACTTCTCTATAGATCTAATGCTCATATCTAATATTACTTTAAGTTGCCATTCCTTACAAAAACATCATCCAGTTTTGATAAGTTTTCACAAAGTTTTCCAATCAATGTCTTTGCAATGAAATCAATATTAGAGTTTATGGCATTGATGATTTGCTACAGACTGCATGCCTTACCGAGATTGGCACTTTGCAGTAACTTTGTACCAAGAGATAAGGCACCAGCCTCATAGTTTACAATCAATAGAGTCAAGTAGACATTAGCCACATAAAGTGGAAGGCAGTAGACTGTACTCCACCATGGGCTGCTGGGGAGTGGCTGACCCCTTCCTGCTGGGTGTGGACGTGGTGCTGGCCGGCTGACCGCCAACAGTCGGGTGAGCATACGCCGTCCGCAGGTGGCTCACAACCTTGGGTTTGGATTATTAAAGGTCGTTAATGAAAGACTGAGAATTTTCAGTTAACAAATTACCTATCATCAATGAAACATCTAATATGGAATAGCTGATGAGGGTGATTCAGGTACAGGCAGCTTTTTTTCAATGCTTGCCAGTACTTCAATGACAAGGTTGTAGAACAAAAGTGTGTGTGCTTACCTCATCCATGGAATCCCCACTGAAGGACACAGTCCCCAGGTGGATCTTTTTGAAGACCTGTAGTCAGACAGACAGAAAGATAGAACTTCTCAGTGCTATTCATTCAGATATAGTGTAACAAATTTTACATGTTTTATAATGAGAGCAGGGCAGTTCAACTTTCTGTTAAGTCTTGAATAAGAAATACGAGGCAGAGTAAAACAGATTACAGGAAATGAGTTCTCAAAGCAGAGTGCTAAGAAATAATGCTAACTAACTTTGGATACCCAAGATATGCACTGACTATTAACCCTTGTCCTACCCCATATATTGCACATACAGTACCATCTATATACTGCCCTGCATATGTACGATTTGGGGGTGTTTCTCGTGCAACGCATCACACCGCACCGAAACGCAATGAGGTGCAGAAGCAACTATGCCACTGTGAGGCAAAAAAAGTCAAGGGTCTGTGACCTGATTAAGACATCAAATTATTTAAAAATATTGTGTAAAAATGCCAGGAGTACATGGGTTAACAAAAGCTGTTTAAAAAGGGTACATGATGGCCAACCATTTCATTCTGTGTGAGCGTGCCTGTCTTGTCAGACAGGAGGTACAGGATCCTGCCCAGGTCCTCGGTGATGGTACTGCTGCGGACGACTGTCCCTGGGATCTCCTTATCTCTGGAAATCATCCAGGAGTAGGCTGCCTTCCCCATGTCAAGGTTCACTCTCAGACTGTACAACACAACATTTAGGACGGATTACTTTCCAACTGTAAAAATTAGATATATATATACTAGAATGGCATGCTGGCAAGCTATCATAATGATCAAATGTTCTTTACTAATTACTAAGTTAAACATAATCATTAAATACTATTGAGCACAAGTCACATTTTATCTGGATAGAGATAAATACTGGGCATCACCCCTTTAGTTGGAGTCAAGTGTCAAAGAAGTGGTACAAAAAAAATTGGAACAGTAACAGAAATTATGGTAACATCATCCCTAGTACTAAAATCAATGTAGGGAGCAGAACACACCTCAAGAAATCATCAGCTAGAATGCCCTCTTATTATACCTTACACCAGTCTACTGAAAGTCTTAAACTCACCTTATGGGAATGATGTAGGAGAACAAGAGGATGAACCTGAAGAAGTATCTGTACCACGGTCCACCAAAACCCTGCAGAAAACAGAGTTACATGCAATTGGAATTTTTCATTTCTACACCTTTGCAAATATCTACTAATTTTAAACTACTTTCTTGGGGCTAAAGACACAATGTTTCTACCAAGAAGCTAGCTTTCAAGTCAAAATGACTATCCTGAACTAGAGTTATTTTGCTGTGAATAACAGAACACTCAAGAAAAGGCATTGGACTGTCTTAGACAGGGCAGCATCAGCTGACTGACCTTGAGTATCATCATCACCAGGGACAGCACTACAACAGCAAAGAACAGCACTTTGGTCAGCCGGTTAATCTCCAGGTCCAGCAAACCAACCTACAAGGACAGAATGTTTCAACACATTTCTTACTACATGCAGTACATATATGTACCTATATGTATGTAACAAACCATCTAGTAGGTATCTTGAATAATTTGCTTCTGTGAGTAAATAAGATGCAGGTAAAATTGCAATTGCAAGGTTAAAACAATCTACAATCTACTTTTATTTGGTTCACAAATTAGTAAGTACAGTACACTGTAATTTCAGCGTTGTAAGAAGGCTATATCTAGTATAGTAAACAATTTGCATTTTGGTTCTACCTGACAGTGTACATACTTATATTAGATATTCCCACAGTAACCAGATACTGTTGTAATGGCCAAGTGGGTAGAGTGCATTTGGTTGGTCGTGAGTTCGATCCCAGGCCGAGTCATACCAGAGACTTAAAAAATGGTACAAACTGCTTTCTCTGCTGAGCACTCAGCATTTGGGAAAGAGTATGGGAGTTGAACACATACCACTATCAGTGGACTAGCCCCCTGCTGTAGTGATTGCACTGTTCTGTATGGCCCAGGGCAACTGAAGTGGAGATGGGCGCCGACCTATGCGTCACTTTTAAACCAGATTCCACGGTATGCTAACCTTTGAGGGTGGATGAGAGGTGTTCATGACACTCCTAGTCTCTGCCCCAGTGTAGATGACCACTCCCAGGGCCGTCCCTGAGGCTACCACAGTGTTGGACCACAGGGTGTTCTCCACACTTAGCGAGTCTTCTGCTTTATTCTCATCATTCTGACCAAAAAATCATACAAATTGTCAGAGGGCAATGACTAGAAAAAAACAGTTCACTCCAAAATGGCAAACTGTGCATAATTTTTAGCAAAATGAAATTCAATAAACTTTTGCTGAAGGAACACACCAAGATTAAACTGTATTGAAAGAATGAGGTAACATGTATTTATAGTCAAGAGCCAATTCTCTGCATTTAGAATCAGATCTTCAACTTACCCTGGAGAAATTTCCGATAAAACTGTGAATGTTCCTCTGTGGCTTTTCTGCATACACATTGGCCTCTATGTGTAATAGGTCCTGTAGAAGGACAAACAAGTTGATATCTAAGACATGTACATGTATATGACTTAGTTGACAGTAGATAATTCATATCACTGCTTTAAAGAAAGAAGTTCCCTCATCCCTGACAATTACACAAAACATTAATCATTTTGATTTTTATTTGACATGCTGGCAGAGGGTGACATGAATAAGATGTTGTCTTACCGAGTCTATAGCTAGTGCCTGTGTGCTAGGGATGGCCAGTCTTAGCTTCCAGTCTGTCTCCCCATCCAACTGGTCTGTGCGAATGAAACAGGCACCTAGAAGGAACACAGTGGGTAGCATGGTCAAGTTACACTAAGAGTTATAATTGTAGATGAACATAGAGTCCAATGATGCTGGTTAATGGAGATATTATTTGCTTATTTTATCAGATTGACTGTTTTCCCTTTTAAAGTTGAAGCAAAGATGGCACCTGAAATTTACACATGATATCAACCAGAAATTTAGGCAGCTATACTCATACTATACTTATAGCAGTGTACATTAACACACATTCCAGAAACTCAAAAGACAAGTCATTCAGTTTTCCCCTACCATTTTTCTCTGTGGTCTTGAGAAAGACCATGTCAGCTGGAACTCTCTGGTTCTTCTCCACGTAGATTAGGTCAGACACCTGGATATCTGCACTGCTCACACGGACTACACCTGTAGGAATAAATATAATGTTTTTTTTCAAATGCAATAATTGCAAAAACACAGTTGACACCTGGCAGCTGAAGCTGAAGTATGTGTAACTGTTCACAAAAATGCAACCATTACAAGATAACCTTAGTTACATAGGTGGCAAATTGGATTATTACATAGATAAACAATGAAAACAGTGAGCATTGTATAGTAAACACATTATAACAACCAAATCAGCACCAAGGGCAGTGGTCAGGAGGCTGGTCCACTTCTGTTCAACTATAAAACTATCAAACACTTTCTCTTGACTCCTGAGGGCTAAGCAGAGAAAGCAGTATGTGCTATTTCTTAGTCTTTGATATGAACTAGCCAGGGTTTGAATATGCCACTTCTCAAATGCAAGTTAAGTAATGTACACACTTGGCCATCATACCCTTTGGTCAGCACCAAGGACAGACCCAGCCAGAACAGGACTATTGAGTTTAATCTCGAGCATTTTCTACATAACCTCAAACACAATTTCCCTTCCCCTTTCAAGCATTCAGCTGGGTTTAATGCTCATGAATCATGTTTATGAAAGCAGACCAATTTTCCTCTGTTAAAAAACGAAATTACAACATGATGAATTCACTTTGCAGATAATGTAATGAATACAATCACTGTGACTGTGGGGTTGTTATGAGGAAATTAGATCTATTTCTATCACAAGTGCAGACCTCTGTTGGTGAGCTTCTTGTACTGCTGTGAGTTGACCTCCCTGTCTCTTCTCCACCTGTTAATCTCGTCTACAGCTTCTCGGCACATGGTCACAGATAGCACAAAACCCTGGGGACAAGACACAACTGATTATCACATGGTCACACTCACAGCACAAAAGCCTGGGAACAAGACAGAAGAACTAGTTATTAGAAATGAGATATTTCAGGTGCCTTTAGATGGCTTGATCTAAACAGATATCCCAACACTTTTGCCCTTTCTCAACTCTTGCCCCTCCCTGACTTTTGCCTTTCCTCAACTCTTCCCCCCTTCCCTTTGATAGTTACTGCATCATCCCCTACTGATACCCAGTCCCACAAGCCTAGGCCTCAATCCAGACATGTGAATGCTTACCTTTAACAGCAGAAAATTGCCATGTAAATTTTTCAGTATAGATAAGGCAAAAATCAATACATTCCCTGAACCTGTGTTACTTGTGCAGTGGTGTCCTACATGTATGGGTGCAGAGTACAGTAGATCCCTGTCAGGTTTCATTTTTCTCCATCTATGTACAGAATATCTTCATATCTTATGACAAAATTTCAACACAATTCCTTGCCCTTACCCTATTATCAAGCAAATTTGTTTTCCTTCATTAATAAAGATTGATAAATCATGTATACAAACCAGAGGTGCCCAGTAGGTGTACAGGTAGCCGATCTTCAGGTCGGGGATAAACTGGGAGAGAGCCACGACCAGGAAGTACAGGTTCAGGAAGAACTTAAACTGGTCATAAAGTACCTGCAAACAGCAGCAGAAAGAACACTGATTATCATCACAAACAAACAAACTTGAAGTACTTTCAAAGAAACTGGAGGAAAACCAAATTTTTATTTTATTTATTTTCTGTCATATTTAAACAGGCCTAGGGTTTCCCACTCAGTGATGACACTACTTTTCAGGGGGCCCTGTATTACACAAATAAACAAAATGCATAAAGTCATGTACAAACAATAAAATTAAGATACAACAATAAATAATGACAATGATAATAAAGAAAAACAGTGACTAACCAATAACAATAAGAGATAATAATAATAACAAAATATACAAATTGTTAAAAAAATTAAAATGTATCTCATGGAAACAAAGTTTGCTTCTAGAATCTTACCCCTGGCACAAATGTGATGATGTTAAACTTCTGGTTCCTGATCACATTGGGCGGATATCTCTCCTCATTCCGGTCTGGCCGGTTGAACCAGACAGTTCTGGGTTTGGGCTCCGACCTGCGCCGACATCTGGACAGCAGACACTCACAGCAGCTAAGGAAGGGTACAGCATCCATTAATGTAAAGGTCAAGTTGTGTTTCAAGATGACAGTAATATTCTCACAGCAGTTAGATACATGGTACAGCATCCATTGATGTAAAGGTCAAATTGTGTTTCAAGATGTCATACAGATATTCTCAGTAATACTATTACTTAATGTCTACCACAGTCTATTTGGTTAGTCTCCAAGCAGATCCCTTTTGGTGACAAGTATCCATTAGCCAGAGGAGTTTGCGTGCCCACTGAAAGCTAATGGATACTGTCTTGCCACCAAAAGGGACCTGCTTGGAGAATACTATTTGTTATGACTGCCTATAAAACTACCTCTTCTTCTTTGATTGTACTTAGTACTTACATACTTCTTCATTCTTTTTCAACCTTTCTTTATCTTTATTGTTTGTACTTGCTCTTCATTCAACATTTTGACTCATTTACATCTAAATCACCAGCATTTCTTCTGTCTAGGCTGAAACTGTGTGGATGGTGTTCAAAACCAAGGACAGGTCTGTTAAAATGTGTGTGGATGGTGTTCAGCACCAAGGACAGGTCTTTCTAATGTGTGTGGATGGAGTTCAGCACCAAGGACAGGTCTTTCTAATGTGTGTGGATGGAGTTCAGCACCAAGGACAGGTCTTTCTAATGTGTGTGAATGGAGTTCAGCACCAAGGACAGGTCTGTTTCAATGTGTGTGGATGGAGTTCAGCACCAAGGACAGGTCTGTTAAAATGTGTGTGGATGGTGTTCAGCACCAAGGACAGGTCTTTCTAATGTGTGTGGATGGAGTTCAGCACAAAGGACAGGTCTGTTCCAATGTGTGTGGATGGAGTTCAGCACCAAGGACAGGTCTGTTAAAATGTGTGTGGATGGAGTTCAGCACCAAGGACAGGTCTGTTCTAATGTGTGTGAATGGAGTTCAGCACCAAGGACAGATCTGTTCTAATGTGTGTTGATGGAGTTCAGCACCAAGGACAGGTCTGTTCTAATGTGTGTGGATGGAGTTCAGCACCAAGGACAGGTCTGTTCTAATGTGTGTGGATGGAGTTCAGCACCAAGGACAGGTCTGTTCTAATGTGTGTGGATGGAGATCAGCACCGAAGGGGTCTGTTCTAATGTGTGTGGATGGAGTTCAGCACCAAGGACAGGTCTGTTCTAATGTGTGTGGATGGAGTTCAGCGCCAAGGACAGGTCTGTTCTAATGTGTGTGGATGGAGTTCAGCACCAAGGACAGGTCTGTTCTAATGTGTGTGGATGGAGTTCAGCACCAAGGACAGGTCTGTTCTAATGTGTGTGGATGAAGTCTTGTCTACTAGTATTTGATATGACTGCCTCTAAAACTACCTCTTCTTCTTGATTGTACTTAGTACTTACTTCTTCATTCCTTTTCAACCTTCCTTTATCCTCATTGTTTGTACAAATATTCTTCAACATTTTGACTCATTTACATCTAAATCATCAGCATTCTTCACCGACCTGTCCCAGCAATTTTTCACCCCGTCTGAAAAGGCCGACAAGCCCTTCTTCTGGGGTTGCCTGGTCCTGGACAGCAGGGACTCCCCATCCTCACTCTCAAACCCATCCTCAGACAGCATCAGTGGCACCTCATCCATGCTGGACGACTCATCTTCTGAGTGGAATCTGTTTTATACAAAAATTGCATTGTAAAAAATTATGCTATACGGGTACATAGAAATCACAACTAAGTCTCTAAATCAAGCATAGCTTGATATACATGTACTAGTATATAAGCCATGGGCAAGTATATCTTCCAGTATACTAAGTATCACCATCCTTTCATTCTTAGACTTAAAGATTTGCAATATAGATGCTTTAAAATACCACTTTCTGCAACATACAATAAAAATAATGTACATATGATTATATATTTTCTACAATATTTTTTGTGGTCCTTTGATTGAGAGTTTTGACACATACATTACCCTGGACTGATGATGTGACAATTGAATGGCATTGAGCCAGATATGCATGCATTACCTGTTAGTTAGAACCAGATAGTGACTGTACAGTTTTCTACGATGTCAAGTATCAGCTACTTCATGTAGTACCATATCTTGAAAATATTTCTTAACCACATGTAACTAGAGGATATATAAGGTTTACAAAGATGGGGACATTGGATGGCCAGGACACAATGGAGGGATTCCTTTCTTTCTATCTATCTAAGTTCTTTATATTACAATTTAAGACTGACATAAAAAAAGAGTTGACAATAGACTGGAGTTGATAAAAGTGACTATCAAAAATTCTTACATGCCTTTAAGTTTAACTAAGGATTATCAAAAGTTGACAAAATAGATTTTGTGCACACAACGAAAGAATGTGAATATTTTTTAAATTCAATTTTCATATTCATAATCATACATGCAACTTCCTCAGGCATAAACTGTTGAATGCAGCTGTATTGCTCAAGTTGAGTGCCATCCAACCTTGGACAGTTATTAGATGCTTGAAAACATGAAATGTATTTTTACCTGAACAAAATGAATGTATTTCAGACAACATCCATGCAAAAATACAAAAAGGTGGTTAGTGGGACCTAGACTCATACACATAGCATGATTCCCACCTGGTAACATGAAGAATTTTTCCTAGCAACACTGTTGAAAAGATGGTGTCACATTAGTTTAAAAAATATGTCTTCCAGACACAGTTTTGAACTAAATTAGTAAATACTAATTAAGTTATGCTTTTAAAGCAAATTACCGTCTATCTTTTTCAGATCACTACATCTTTACAAAATACTCATATATGTATCCACAGTGAGCTTTTAGCAGTCACCGAACCCTTCCATTTGCAGGAAATGATACATTAAATTGAACCACTGACAGATAAGGGGCCATAAGGGCATTGCTTAGGACATAACAGAAAACTGCAGACTTTTGGCTACACTGTCCATGTAGCTGATGATCATTGCCTATCATTCTTATTCAAGTAGTTGTCACATATCAAAAATTGACTTAATTATTGTCTTGTGGGGCTGACAAAGCTACAGTACAGAATGAAGGAAATGGCTACAAAGTACATGGGGAAATTGTTATGAACAAGCTACAACAGTTGTGTATCTAACTTAGATTATAAATACTACACCAATTAGCAATGATGATCATACAATATAAGATATGAGCTTTGACACTGCTGGGAAAAAAGTTCTAACACTACATCTAGAAGAAGGCTGGAGGGAGGTCTCGGTTGTAAGATTTAGCACACGTAACCTTCCCCATACACATCACAACCCCAAGATGATTATACAATGTATGTTACATGTATGAATAAGGATGTGTTATGACTTCAATATATTGTTTTCTAGCAAAATTGGGGCAGTTCTTGTCCTTTTTACTTAGCTTGATTTCCCTAAATTCTCTCCCCGTAACTACATGTATTACCATGATTGTAAGGAGGTATAACTCATCGGTATAACAACTTCACTATACAACGTCATGGTCACAACATGTGATGATGATGTCATCAAGCTCTGAGCCTCAGCCAGAATCGATTTCAAAAATCATTTCCTTTATGTTTATGTGAAAAATTGCCACCTTCAATCTGAAATGCTTCATGAACACTATTTTACACAAGTTGTGATAAGTGAATTATTGGCTACGGGAGCAATAAAGTACAGATATATCTAAATGTTATAACGTTATAATCCTAACGTAACGGGATCAAAATTTTAGTGCAGCTGTCTTGGGTGTATCTCAGCGTTTATAGAGACTGTATATACTAGACAAGTCACTTTGACTTTCTGGATTTATACAGATGTATCTGTGCTTTCTTCCAACGCGATTGATCGCACTCACCTGCTATATTTCAGGCCCTTTCCCTTTCTATATTCAACAGACCGCAAAGGGATGTTTTCACCTGTCGCCATTTTTATTCTCATCTGACCATGACGGGGTCAAAGGTTATATTACCTGAAAGGTGCTCGAAAGGTACCCGAGTAAAACAGATTTTTCTCAAATAATCTGGATGAAAAAAACACAGTCAGATGTGTTTATGTTTTTTTGGATGTGGGAAGATTTTAGATTATTGTAGAAAACTGTTGAACTGGGCGCAGTTCCCGTTCCCAGGGTAGTCAGGGGTCGAGTAGCCATGTTGGATTTGCTGTGACCAAAGCGCGCAAAGACGCTCCGATCGCGAGGTCCATTTTGTCGCGTCTCGTTAAGTTTTCCCGATCTCCCAGGGCCTAGTGAGCAGACATGGCAGTTGTTCAGCAACCCGAGATCATAACCAGAGAGATAGGTGGGCTGCTTACCTCAATTTGCCTATAAAACCAGTTGAAATGTTTTTTTGTTGTTGAATGTTGGGGAGGGGGGCTACGGGTGCAGATCAAAATAGTAAAATTATGTTTATACATGTAACGTTACTATAAAATTACTACCTCCAAAATGTCGTTCTAACTGGAAGATACGATTTTGGCCTGCTATGGTGCAAATAATATATCCTTTAATAGTTATTTGAAAAGATATGAGCTGAAGCCATACCAAGGACATAATTTTATTTTATACACAATGATTTATACATTGCTTACTCCTTTCACACTTCAGATATCACAGCTCTGGCAGACACAGGAGCCACCACAGCCATCGTGATCGGCAATGATGACATCCTGATCTGTGGGGTTTGTCACAGGCAGTGGAACGATGTCAGTGACTACTTGGCACATCGAGCAGAGCGTAAGTCAACAAGGGATTCTACGTGTTAACATATAATGTTAAACTACAAGTAACATTACCTCAAAGTTGTTCTTCCCACAATACAATTAAGGAGAAGTCATCATAAATGATTGAGGAGTAAGTGAGTGAGCAGTACTCCATTTGTATCAGAGATACTTCTCCGAGTCCAATCATACATACACATTGTTGGTTGACAGCAACGTTTATATTTTAATTCAATCCAAGAACATTTTGAAATTTCATGCTGTAGATGTACTTTTATTCTCTGCTTTAAGAATTATTCTTTGTGCCTTTCTTTTAGACCCTACAGCTACTGGTGTCCATCGATGTGAGCTTTGCAAGAAAACATTCAGCCACATTGCAGTACTCCTGGACCACTACAGGACCAAGCACAGGGTGCCTGTTATACTAGAAGAACCTCAGCTGGACCTAAATGATGGGATGGCGGAAAACCAGCCCATTGAGTGTCAGACTAAGAGTGAGAGAAACAGTGTGCCAGAGGTGCTACAGGAACCTGCACAGGACCAGAAGGGCGATTTCAATTTCGTCCTGATCACAGAAACTATAAAAGGAGCAACATTCGAGTATGGTAAAATAGCCTTCAAGTGCCTTTACTGTGACTTTAAGGGGTTCTCCAAGTCAGCTATAGTGCTTCACATGCAGGACAGGCATCAGGAGGTGCTGAGTGGAGACCAGAATGTGCAGCCCAGAGAAGTCATCAACAGCAAAAATGCTAAAGTTACCAGCCTGTCTGCCTATAACCAGTCCAGCAAGGAGTCCACAAAGAGAACTAGGAAGTCGAGAAGGCGGAGGACTGGAGGTCCCAAGCCGAATGCAGAGGGACAGTTCCCTTGTGTGAAGTGTAGCAAGATGTTTCACCGCAGTAGATCATTACGTATCCACTTAGAAACACACAGAACTGAGAGGAACTTCCTGTGTGACACTTGTGGGAAGGCATTCAAGTCTCGCACCAAGTGCATAGGAAGGTTCATAAGGAGAAGATCTTCAAATGCACCCAGTGTGACTTCACTTCCACAGTTAATGCTGCTATCCATGCCCACAGGCAGGTGCACTCACAGGGAAGTGTGCTCTGTGACATCTGTGGGAGTGCGTACACGGACAAGTCCACACTCAACAAGCACATGCGCGTACATTCCCGCGACCGCCCCTACGCGTGTACCATGCAGGGCTGCACGTGGAGGTTCAAGAGCGAGACGATGTGTAAGGCTCACATCCGCGGACACACCACCCAGGGTCGCTTCAAGTGCAGCGTGTGCGGCTACGTGTTCCGGCACAAGCACCACCTGCAGCGCCACGAGACCAAGATGCACGGTGTCCAGCTGTCCAAGAGCCGGCCGCAGCCCCGTCAGGAGAAACAGACCATCACCACGCAGGTGGTGCAGCCGGACCTGACCCTGCCCCCCCTCCCCGGGCACCTGCAGCAGGTGGTGGTGGCCACGGACAGCCAGGGAAATGCCCTGACGTACGAAGCCGCAGACTTGTCTGCTCTTAACATCTCCTACCAAACACTCATCTCCTCACAGGACACCAGGACTATTTTCACCACCAGTGCTCATGACCCACAAAACCTATACGGCCAGTAGTTCCAGCTTGTAGCATGAAATTGAACTTGTATTTGGTTTCCTTTGTAGTAAAGGGATAGATTTTTCACTAATAATATAGAATTGAATCTACGAGTTACAATGATATTTCAGTATTGACTTTTATTTTGGTACTTATATTTGTATATTACTATGAGTGGACAAGAGGACTAGCTTAAATGTTATGTACTAGGGCACCTCAAGAATCTAAGCCAGTGGTCATGTTTGAAATAATAATCAAGACACATGTATGTCTCCCAACATTGTTGTCCATTTGGCTGTAATGATCTAATTCAATGTGAGAATGCCATGGCAGTCGTTAAAGGCATCCAATACGATATTGACTTTGAAAAATTGGGTTTCCAAGCCCTAGAAACTGTACTGGATGACTTTAACACTTCAGTTCACATAACTTGTCACCAGTCTTTGTTCCAGGCCCAGCACTGCCTAGAATGGTTAGATATTGCCTCCTATTAGCCTGCCCAAGTTAAGCTAAGGTCCCAATTACGCCGGTGCCCGTCGGGGATGTAGCCCCGGCTGGCCCCGGCCGGGTTCAGGAGTCGAGCGGGCATCGTCTGTCGTGGTCACAATTAAAAGTTTCCTTCAGTAGCATTTTGTTAGAAATTTTGTCACCCTCTTTGGTCGGTATCCGGCAGGCACCCGGCAGGTACCCAGCAGATTCTCTGACGATGTCTTGTATTGACCTATACGTAATGCAGAATTCACGTATTTGTTGTGATCATTTGATCTGTGAGGTCACACATTTTACCCGGGTTTACGAAGTACACACCTTTATTCTGTTCATCTGGTCTGTGACGTAAGAAATGTGTCCCGGTGGAATGCCGGCAACCGGAGGGGTACCTCCCGGTGTTCTCACGATGAGGTCACGGCGTCTTGTTGTTAGCGGGGCCCGGGTAGAATTTAACTCAGAATTAAATTCTTATCGGGGCCCCGACGGGCCAAAAAATATCCCGGTAGCCGCAGGGTGCCCCGCGGGGCCACGTCGGGGTCCCGCCCGAAAGTGTTAAAAAACAGCCCGGGAACTTCCCGCCAGGGCCCCTTTTCCCAATTGGGACCTTAGCTTAACTGGTCTTGAGGAGAGGTAATTAGTTGCTGGCAGTGAGAGACTGATATATATCAGTATAACACAGGTTAAGCACTGTCAACTTTGGAAAAATTTCAGAAGGCTGACAAAAATTTGGAAATTAAATGGTGATTAAATCATTAATGGTATGAAGCACAGCCCATAACAGCATTCTGTGTTTACTTTAATTGGAAGTAAAACAATTGGCCAGGCTGCTAATGAATAGGTTAATGGTTTAGCCAAGATGTGTCACTGCAGTGTCAGCAGACTCAAGGGAGGGAATAAAGTGTCATGTTTTGCCTTGATTTGTGACTCATGTATTTGTGTTTTTGTTATCTCTTTGTGGCAGCTAGGTTTTTTTTAACCTTATGTAAACATTGACTAACTAAAAGAAATGCATAAACATGGTACTAGTAGTAAAAGACATTGCTCCCTGCATAATTTGGGACAAGGGAACCGCCACATAAAAAAATGGTTGCTCCCAAGTATTACATTCTCTTTTCTGGGGTTTTATTCACTGTACAATTTGGTCATTATCCGATGAAGGCGACAGTGATCATCGAAAATTTAATCTTTGTGTACCCTTTGTGCTGGAATAAAGTTCAGCATCGTAGGTGTACTATGATTACTACCAACACGAATGAACTTCTATGATAATTATTGCATAATTGATTTTGTTTGAATTCCACCTATCAGACCTCGTCAGTCATCAGGTATCAATAAACATGTAGAGTGTAGACCTCACTAGGAAGTGCGGAAATCACAGACCCGAGTGGCATACTCTTAGAAGCAACTCCTTACTGTTGTGCCTGAAGCCGGGTAGGATCCACCTGCTTTGAAGTTGAAGCGTGACTACAAGTTCAAGCATTAAGTCTAACTCGCCTGTAGAGGGGTAAGGAAATATATTGTTTTCTATCTCATTACGGTATGCCTGTCCTATTTTGAATGACTTGATACTTTACTGTAACTACATGAGCAAACCAGATCTGTTTAATGCTTTGATGAAGGTTAGACATCCAGGTGCTCAATATCGACAACACACACACACAAGCTATGGATCCTTTCAGAAGTGTCAGGGCCCTGACATACTACTGAGTATGGCCATTACGTGCGTGTTGATGTCTCTTTTATACGGAGATGTATTGATGTACATTCACAACCACGTGAATGTACATCAACCATTGAAATTGGCTAGGGAAATTGTCTAGTGAAATTGAAACAAAAAGTAATAAGTGAATTCATTGCACTTGCAATTGGTTGAAATTGCTTCTCTATTTATAATAAACACAGTAGACGGTTGAATATAATTAATTTGATTTCATACTGGAGTCATTACATTTTCGGTGTTTGCCTATATAGCTACAGAAACAGGCAACTCTTTCCAGTTCTAGGTGAAGATCATTTAGTGTTTCGTATACCTGAAATTCCAGTCTTACGTAGCTCAAGTCAACCAACGATGGCAGTAACGGGCATGGAGAAGACCAAGAAGGCGTCAAAATATGTTTACGATGGGAAGAAAGATTGGTCAAACACATGGCCCGCTCGTGGCGAAAAACAGCGCCAGACAGGGCCCGCTAGACTGAGTCAAGGGAGGGGTTCTTCCAATGATGATGCCGGTAACATGTTCGAGGAGCATAACTGTCAACATCCTCCAGAACCAACAACTCTGGGAGGCAGACGGAGTGCTTGGTTCCCAAACCCTATGTATAAACAAAACTCCCTGCGCCCAAACGTTCGAAATCCTAGTCCGGTGTATCCGCAAACTGACCGGATGTGTGGGCAAAATACTGACCAAGAACCCGAACTTGATACAGGTGAAGGCAGTGCTTGCGTACGACCGCGCGCAGTTACGCACCGACAAGGTGTTGAAGCCGCTATTCGGTCAGCTGGCAATGATGACATTAGTACCTGCTCGCAACAATTCGCTGTTACACACCAAAATGGCGATGAAACGGCTTCTTGGCCAGCTAGCAGTGACGACGATGTCTTCATCCAGCCATACGCTGTTCGATACAAGGAAGATGACACTGCTGTGAACAGGCCCACGGACACCGGTCGACAAACCGTCGGCATTGCCCCAAACGATGACGACATCAGGCCATACGCTGTTGCATACATGTGCCAGGATGACACGGTGGTTGTAAGAGGTTTGAATTCGCGACAGACGCAACATAAAACCAAAACGGCTTCAAACAGAAGCAATGATATCTCGACCAATTTGTCGGGACTGGACTCATCCATGAATGACATGTGGCCAAACGCCAGTGACAGTCACACACACGACACCCAGCCTTCCTCCAGTGCACGTCATCTCGACCCGATGTACTTGCGATTCCCCCTCCACCCCAATCCGATCAAGTTGATGCCTAATCCACTGTACGTGGAAGACGATCACAGAACTTGCGGTAAATTATTGTTTCTCGTGTGTGTGTGTGCGCGCGCGTGTGTGTTTGTCTGTGTGTGTGTCTGTTCTTTGTCTATGTGTGCCTGTGTGTTCTTGTCTAGCTGTGTGTCCCAGGCGGGATATGACTGCCTCAACTAGTTGTTCACTTTTCCACACATCCATTCATTGTTTCATTTTCACATTTTCATTCGAAGTTTCTGTTATATGTACCTGGTCAGGGTGTGAGTATCGCCGAGTGTGCGTTGCTGTAGTGACAGTTATCATCCTGGTGTCCTTAACGTTCGGGGGGACGTTTGCCGTCTTATACTTCAACACCACAGGGCGAGATGTTGCAAAGGTAAACCCAATGTTTTGTATTCTTTTCGCTTCTTTTCCCTTCCGGGCATTAGTTATTTCCTAGCCTGAATCTAATCTTCAATCAGATGTTAGCTGCCAGTTTCTGTTACGCCTCTGAGTGTTAGTACAGAAGCGGGCAGCTAGGGAAGAGATTCGGTTTAGACTCCCAACATCTGCTTGGAAATTAGTTTGCAAGGTGTTTGTTTGAAGCTTCGTGGAACGAACACTACTGTAGCGAGGCATGACGTTCTCTTCTCGTTAATTAATTGTTTTGTCTATTCCACGCGCGGACTATTCACTATTTGTATGATATATGATTATATATCAAAGTAGATCAACCTCTACTGGCGATGTGCTATGTTGTCCACAGCCGACACCAGCCGTGGACACCAACTGCACCCGTGGTGACACTGTCTGCCACGGGTATGGGCAGGAGACAATGGCCGATCTCTCCACCATGTCCACGGTAACCTACTTCATATTCTCATCTCTGCTCTTATTTCAAACAGCGAGATTGCTACTGAACCTTTCTGTTCCATCCACAATAAATAAATATGAATAAATAAAAGGTGGTGTCACACAGAGAGATTATGAAATGTCGCTGACTAAAAAGTGCAACATGATTTTGATCACAGTTTTCACTACGAATCGAAGTAAGTTACATTAAATTAAGTGGTGCATATGGTTTTGTGTCGCTAGATATTGTTCATTCAGTATTTTAGTTTTTTACGTCATACACGATGATCTAAAAACTGAAGACTTCATACTATACCGCATACACAGCTCTCGCCACCTGTGAACACAGTTCACAGCAGTTTTATACCCTATGTTGTATTCTCATTTCCCATGTCGCATTTCATTGCTATGTTGCATTTTATTTGCCATGTTGTATTTAAGTTACGTTCGCTTCTTGTATATGTATGTATGTATAGTATAATGCAGTGTTTGTATTCAAACGACTCCAGGAAGACTAGTGTTGTATTATTGTTGTACGCACTAATGGAGATCGATCAAATAAACAAATAAACAAACAACACCACCTACACCCCTCGGCCTGGTCCTCCTGTCTGCTGCAGTACCGACGGAAACCGCGTGACGAACACGGTGAGCGCCGTGATTTGCTGTCTACATGTCTCAGACAGCCATTACTGACTAAACTGTGTAACTTTTTATCATGATCATTTTTTCATTTTTAGTGACATGAATCTTGTTACCTAACTTACCATCATGTATGGATGTTTTGTTTTTGTCTGTTTGTTTGCTTGTGTTTCCGTTATTTCCAAGTACGAGGCACGTTGGGGGACACAGACAATAAGTTAGGACAAATTAAAATGGTCCAAGAAAGGTAAAAGAATCTCATTTCCTATCTTCGATTTCCTGCTGTCTGTTTTCGTTGGCGAGCCAGTGGGAAAATGCATAGATAGAATCAGGAATTCACAATAATTTATAAACAAGAAATTTACAAAAACATATTTTGCAAAGAATGTAATAACGTTGTATTCCATTCATTCAACTCCACTCCACTGGATTAGTCAGTGATACAAAGCTGTATTATCATAAAAACCATCGTTCTTTTGAAACTATCGTTCTTGATAACTTTTTATTACTCTTCATGCTCTTGGTTTTCAGATTAAGCCTACCAACGGTTCTGTCGGACGTCCATTGCCCACTGTGACACTGCCGCCAACCTA
This sequence comes from Branchiostoma belcheri, assembly GCF_001625305.1. Lineage (NCBI taxonomy): Eukaryota > Metazoa > Chordata > Leptocardii > Amphioxiformes > Branchiostomatidae > Branchiostoma > Branchiostoma belcheri. The sequence goes on along the minus strand of NW_017803909.1, from coordinate 4,232,988 downwards.
CAACAGACCACAAGGTAACTTTGTAAGATATCAGTTCCTTTAGAGTTACGATCTCTATCCAGTCCTGTCTATTGTTAGAATTCTCATAGGATATCTACATATGAAGATGTATACAATTCAAGAACACCACACCTATATAGCGAAAGAAGAGCGTATGCAAAGTCTTAAACAAGATCCTATTACTATGGATGTACCTGTGACAATGCATAAACAAATGTCATGTCATTGCAAGTGCCGGGATATATTTTTTTTTAAATTTGGAATGTTTGAAAAATTCGTACATAACACCAAAAGCTCTTTTGCAGAAAATCCTGATGGAGGCGTGAACTCTACGATCACTTTTGGTGGGGCGGGGTCAGCCCCGGGGACATTTCTACAACCCCGCGGAGTGGCCATATCTGCTGACAATGAGATATTCGTGTCTGACATGAGGAACAAACGGGTTCAAGTCTTCAACATGAGTGGGGTCCTTCTCCGCCTCTTCGAAACAGCAGTGCCCGGCCAACACGATAGAAGAATAATGCCTCACGATGTTACCATAGACGGAGAAGGGCGCGTGTGGGTAGTGGGTCGAAGATTTCTCTCTAAGTCACTATATGTAGTACAATACAGTCAAAATGGCCAGCCGGTGACCAAGTTCGAGAGACCTTGTGGTCACGTGTGTAATAGCCTTGCCGTGGCTGTGGGAAAGGAGAAAATCACTGTGGTCACCTATGACGAGATTTTGATGTTCCGACTGGACGGCACGTTCTATCGGAGATGTGGAAAGAGTGAACATCGTCAGTGGTTCGCATCCGTGACATCGGACATGGAAGGGAAAATCTATGTGACCGATTCTGGAGTCTCCAAGGTGAAAGTGTACAATTCGTCCGGACATTTTCTACTGAGCTTTGGGGACGGACTGAGTCAACCCCGAGGTATCTGTGTGGCCACATCTGGGCATATAATCGTGGCGAATCTTGGAAAGGGGCGCGTAGACATGTTTAACAGCGTTGGAGAATTTGTCCGCACTGTTGTTAAAGTCGCAAAGCCCTGGGGTATCGCTGTTGGACCAAACGGACAGTTAGTTGTGACTAGTGAAGAGAAGAACACTGTGTCAATTTTTCCTCGCCAGTTGGTTTATCCGGAATAATCTCCTAGCAGATCTTTTGGATTGTGTCTTGCTTGCAAAGGAATTGCTTGGACATTACTTCCCCAATGTTTCAAAGTTATGTTGTTTAGATTTATCCACGACTTGTTGAAAACTTTTTGTTTTAATTTCTACTATTAATGTAGAAGCACAGATGTATCTTTAGTATAAAAGTCACAACGCAATCAGGTCCCCCCTAGTTCTTGGTAATGCCCAGGTCTCCTTTGGGGACCGTTTCTCTGTAAAATATGAATTACACCACAACTTGGTCAGTACTGACTTCACTATTATGCTGTAGCTGCTTAGTGAAAACTGTACACACAGGCACAAAGCATTATTTCAAATGTTGAATTTTGAAGTGTAGAGATCCTCTGATTAAATATCTATGGTTAATATTATACATGTATTTTGCCCTGAACAGTAGAAAACAGTCCTTTTCTTCTATTCGTAGTTGTAACAGTTATTCCATCTTTCAATGCAGTGGTATCAATCATTAAAAGTTCCAAATTCATTGTTTAAGTTTTGAACCAGCCTGGTGTGTTGACTTCATGGCTCCTATCGTACCATTTTGGGTCATAAAAGGATGCCTAGGCCTGTTTTTATTTCAATTTTTTTTTTCGCCCGCCCGCTCCATTATTTTTCTAGAAAAATCCGTTAACTAGGAAATTAAATTGGTGTGGCCTTAGCTGAACAAATAATTCTCTTCATGTATCAGATGATTTTCTATTGGTCACTGAGCAACAAGCAGAGTTATGCTTTAGGAATACCTAGTAATGTGTTTGAGCAAGTCTTTAACAAGTCAACATGTGCTGCTTGCTAAGAAAACTTACGGACGGTAGTAAGTATTATCTGCATAGTCCACGATAGAAATTGATTGGACAAATGTGTGGTTAAAATGCTACCATTTTAATTCAAATTGCGTCATTAAAACACCTGTCTGTGAGTGTGATGTATTATGGTTATGTCCCTTAAACTTATGATTGAATGTAACAAATGACACACAATCCAAGTCTCTCTGGGCACCTTTATTTACATGTCTTCTAAGTGTGATAATACAAGGGTATGTGGCCACTACTTGGTCAAAAGCAAAAGCTTGCATATGTAGTTCCTTTTGCAATTACAGGATATTTAGACCTGACAATTCATCACCACATTTTCTCAAGGTTGAATCTTTGTTTAAGTATCCACACTTACATCAGAGAGTTGGTATTAGAACATTTTGCTCACACTATAATTGCGTTGAAAGTAAGCGCACAAAGTTTTCCTTATTTCTTCTCCTCTGCTGGTGTCTCTTCTGGCGGTGCCTCGTGGCCCCTGCCCTGGGTGTCCATGAGTGGTTTAGAGCCCTGCCTGTGTGCTGGGAAGGTCTCCCAGGTGCTGGAGATGTCAAACTTGCGGAACTCCTGCGCCAGCTCCACCGGCTCCTGGACAATCCGCTTCAGTTCGTTGTCGTATCTTATCTGTTGGCAGAAGCACACAGGTCAAACCCCTTTCTGATTTCCAACTTGACACAAATCTTAGGAAGATTTCAGAAAATGTACACAAGTTAGGCCACACCAAGTAATTTTTCTGGATGACGTCCGAGCACATTGATTTTTGGTCTGTTCTCAGAAAAAAAACAAGAAATTGCGCTTCCTGTAACTATGACCAAAGAGTCACGACAGTGCTGCAAATCATAAGGTTAACGTAAAACCCGTAACGCGAAATATGAGCACAAGAAACAGGACAAGGAAGACAACTGCTGTTCCACTAATTTAGTGCTGTTTTCATGACAAATAAAATACTTGTTGATTGTTACTCTGACTCTTATTCAATTTGTGTCCTAACATTTGTCGTCCCTTAGTATACTAGTATTTGAAACCTAGACATCTTGTTTTTTTCTACCCATGTTTTTTTTTGCGCTCTCGCATTAGATTTAGGGTCCTTAGAGGACATTATCCATAAAAATTACTTGTTGTGGCCTTAGCTAGAATAGAAATAGGTATAATAATACAGCGTGTATATATCACTAGGTTAATGTTGTATGAAAATGCATACAATATTTATACGTGGTATAAGATTCATGCCCTATTAGAATTGTCATTGGAAGCTAAAAATACTCAACAAGAAAGCATGTACAGAATTTTGCAGAAATTGGACAGATTGGAAACAAAATAAATACAAGTTAGGTACTGTATAATAAGCAAGTTTACCTCTACATAGCCACTGAGTGGAAAGTCCTTTCTGAATGGATGACCCTCGAAGCCGTAGTCTGTTAGAATCCGCCGCAGATCGGGATGGTTGGAGAAGTACACCCCGTACATGTCCCATGCCTGAGCAGAACATAGATCATCTCACTATGTTAACTTGTATATACAATAACTGGGTGGTGTTTAGTACTAGCACATGTAACTGATGAATTTGTTGCACTTTCCCTATATTGGCTTTTGGGTCCAAATAGGCAATGCTGCAATGCTATAGATTTCACACATAAGTAAACCCCGTTGAAGAGGTTCATCAGTCACGCATAGATTACAGTTAGTAGAACATTCATCAATCAGTGACTGTTTTAAAAGGTAGCAATTTGCAAACATGTACCTTCAAATTTTCGACAACCACTGTATATCTTACCACCGAGTAACCTAGTCTCGGGAAAACATGAGATTCTGCAAGGAGGCGGGCAAGGCCAGAAGAGCTACAGAAGTCACTCCGTGATCAAGATGTACAGTGGACGTTGAAAATTTGGAGGTTACGTGTTTCCTACCTTTCAAAACGGTCACTGTTCTACTAACTGTTAAAGTAAACCCCGTTTTAAAGCATGCTTTAATAGGCCACACAATTTTTAATTCCTAGGTTCTCAAATTTGCTGCTTCATTGTTTCCTCTGACAACAACATTTTCAGTAGTCCTCACCTCTCTCTCGTACCAGTCGGCTGCCTTGAAGACAGAGTAGCAGGACTCGACGGGGGTAATCTCGTCTGTGTAGGTCCTGACCCTGATGCGGGAGTTGTAGGTGAGGGACATCAGAATGTACACCAGCTGGAGGACAGAGGGTAGAGAGTAAGAGATAAACACAGTGAATCCATGTGTGTATACTGTTGCAATGCCTAAGTGGGCAGAGCGCTCGCCCTGCATTCGGTACATGTAGGTGATGAGTTCGTTCCCTGGCGGAGTCATACCTCAAGACTTTAAAAATGGTACATACTACTGGGAAAGAGTACGGGAGTTAAACACACACCACTGCCAGTGGACTAGCCCCCTGCTGTAATGATGAGAAACTACGAAACGGAGATGGGCGCTGCCATATGCGACCATGCTTATGGAGGGCTTTAATCCATGTACTAAGGGGTCTAGTCAGTCTTTGATTTTAGTCTGTCACATTGTGATTTGATCTGATTAGACATGCCAATCTTGTCTGCCAAGAGTTCACAATTGCCATAATTTTTTTCCATTTCTACCAAGAAGATTGATCAATGGAACCAGGGTTCCATGCAAGTCACTATGGCTACATATCTCTGTGATATAAGGTGTTGGTATATAAATACATGTATGATAAAAGAAAAATAACAAAACTTCTGTATCTCCTACTACCAGCCTTGTTGTGTATTTCAAAAGGTCCTTGCCCCGGAACAAACAACTTAATAACACATCACAGATTACACAGTGCACTAATTGTTATGACGTCAAGCAGCGATAGCCTTAGGCGTATAGCTGATGTCATTTGCATTGGTTCAAGTTAAAGACAAAAGTCTATGTATTACTAACTGCTTTTAATTCCACGTTACTTGCAGTAATATAACACATGGTCATAATATGTAGCAGTTACACTAAACATTTAGATTCTTGGTCTTATTACTACAACATTAAGTCAATGCAATGAATCATTCAGAAATTTGGTTTGACATCTGACACCTGATTATAATTATAGATAATGATGTTGGCTTTGAAAACATCTACGGTGTGCATATCTATGTAACGTAGGCATCCAGGGGTTGTCTGAAAAGTAGTGCTTGAAAACTGAGGGATCTACTGTACCCTGACTTTACAAAACATAGTCTCACTAAAGATTTGATTGTATAATGGATGTTTTCCACTGGATGAACTCTCTTCACACCCCTACATTTTCTGAACATTTCTTCAATGAAAGCAGATCACATTTCTGGTCGCCAAGAAGCCGTAAGTTGAATTCTTTTCATTGTGGAAACTATTTTCTCTTGATTGTCATCACTGATAACATACAGCTGCTTATGAATATGATGCCAATTCTTTGATGTTACAGGACAAGGGAAGCATCAGTAATGCTATTGAGGAGAACCTTTTCCCTGGGACTTGTTGTGGGAGTCACCATGATTTTGTTGTTACTAACCATGGTCCATCAGTCATATTCGCCAAGTACATTCTTCCAAGGCTACAACTCTTTGATACAACCTGAAGATCTACAAGCTGATCTAAGCATTAACAAGATCCACAGGTAATAATTTGGGGGCATACAGTAGATAATGGAATGTATCTCGATCCAGATCCAGATTTAGCTTTCTTTCTTTTACTTTTAGTTTTAGTTTTACTTGTTGTTGTAGGCCCCATGTTTTGTACTATAGTATAGGGTCCATTTTGTAGATACATAGGTTGGATATACATGTTTATCCCTACTCTTTTCAAGGATGCACACAGCACATGTGTATGATTTACGATGTCAACTAAACCAATTATGTAACACGTGCTGAAAGCTATTCATGTAAGTAATAGGGGCTTTAACGGCTTGTAAACAGTGAGTCGAGGCATTTGCCCTTGGGGAAACATGCATGGTGGACAACTTATTTATCACAGTCCACTGCACAGAGAGTAAACAGACAGGATCCAGCTAAAAATACCACCATATTGCTTTCAAAGAGTATGCAGTAGTAGTAAAGTTAACTTGCCATGAATGTATTTCTCTTTATTACCTATAGCTACATGTATATCAGTATACATGTGCATTTTCCTTGTCTTGCAGGGATGAAAAACAGTTGTTGAGAAGTACGAGACAGGGGCAGGTCTACAATTTTTGTGCACCGCAAAAGAAGTTTGTCTTCATAAAGACCCACAAAACAGGAACATGCACTACCATTAACATCTTCCAGAGATATGCGATCTATAACAAACTGAAGGTGCTCATGCCTGTGGGCCAAGGACCACTCAGTTGGCCATTTCCTCCAGAAGAAACGGACTACATCCATACGCTTGACGAAAAATATGATGCACTCATGCACCACTTTGTGTACAACAAAACTTGGCTAATGACCAAGTTTCCCCCAGAAACCCCTTACATAAGTAAGTGACAACCTTTATTCTGAATCAAGTTTAAAGCAGAGACAATCTCCCCATAAAAGACCACTACATGCTGCTACCAATTTATTAGTTGCTGCATCTGTATACTTTTATACAATTTGTAAATTGTGGAATACTCCTTTGATTTGAAGGTGAGACTGTTTAATTATGTTTACCGAAGGAAAACATACTGTTTTTGCTCAGTTTCTTCTTCTTCTCCAAACAGTTACCTCTAACCTGGTCAATGACGTGAACCAGTCTATCACCATGGTAACTGGCATTGGGTTACATCATGTTGCAATTTTATAGTAGGAGAGATTTAGCTATAGACTCCTGTCACTATTATGCGAATGTGTTTGAGTAAGAATTAACAGAACAGACCATTGGTGAAATTAAACATTATGCATTTGCTTTGCAAATGTTACCTTTTCTAGTTTACACATTTTGTTCACTTTATGTTTCAGCAATTCTTAGGGAACCTTTCAACCATCTGAAGTCCCAAATGAACTACTACCACCTTCCCAGGCTGCTAGGCATTGATGAGCATTCTAAAGACACTGTAAAAACCTTCCTGAAGAACCCCTGGAGCTATAGGAACAAGTCAGAAGCTTTTTTCGCCCATGTGAACGTGATGTGGGACGGTACCAGAAACCCCCTGGCCTCTGACCTGGGATGGCCGGCTCAGAAGGCAGACAGGGAGGTGAGGGATGATCAATGAAGCATGTTAGAGTACACATTGTTATATTGAATGCGTGGACGTAAAAATGGATTTTCAGCTTTCTTATGATCCATCTTGCCCTATCCCTTATATTTGGATATGCATGCATATGGGTTATCATCAGGAAGAAGAAAGTCTCTTCCCTAATTCAAGTATTTTGATTTGATACCGGTAACTCAATGTAGATAAAAAAAATTCAAATTCTTTTTTTCTTCTTCTAACATTACCAAAAGCAAAATCATCCCAATCTTAAGAATAAACAGAAAGAATCAGTGTACATATGCATATACATGGAATCTATCAATATATGCTTTGTTATTTGAGCAAATATTTTCTAAAAAAGCTTTTTCAGCTTTTGCCTTTTTCATAACTGCATATTTATTGTCTTGACCAACAACATGCAGGAAGAAGCCTGCACTTACATCACTCAGCTGGATAAAGAGTTTACCCTTGTGATGATATTAGAGCACTTGGACGAATCAGCTGTTCTCCTGAGACGCTTAATGTGCTGGGAGATTAAGGACGTTGTCTATCATTTGAGAAAAGAAAACAAGCGCCACTACACTTACAAGAGGTACGAGGCAACACCAGAAGAGCTGGACAATCACCGACGTTGGAGTGCAGTGGATTACATGTTGTACAACACATTCAACAAGTCGCTTTGGAGAAAGATTGCTGCTCAGGTAACGGTGATTGTGTTCATGTTGTCATATTTCAGTTGTTCTACTGATATGTATTATAGGTTCCAATCTTCATAGAGCAATTCTTTTAACTTTAAAACTTATATGAAACTTAGCTATCTTTTAGCTGGCCATCACACACAACATAACCATCAGTATATAGTCTTGACTTGTTTAAAACTGTTGACAAACTACTTTAAAGGACTACAGCTTTACAATGTGCAAACAGCTTCAGAATGCCAACAGCTGTGATTCAAATATCCAACTTGGTCTGTTTGTCCAGGGTTGTCAAATGCTACTCTCGTGGCATGTGTGGGACTCGAACCAGTAATTGCTTGAACCAATACTTGCAAGATTCAAACCCAATATTTCCTCTCTCTCGTTGCTTTTTTTAGGGTCCAGACTTCTTTGATGAGCTCCAATATTTCAGACGCATCAAGAAGGTAGTGAGTCACCATTGCACAAAAGTAATGACTGGACGCAAGAATGGAACACTGGTAGTTAATGCGTCCAGATGGAGTCCTGAGTTTGAAGTGGACTACACATACTGTTCTTACATATACTCAAAACGGGTAGGTATTAAAAATGGAATTAGACTCAGAGGTATTTCACATCAGTTTATTTATATGTACATTCTATGAAGCATATTTGAATATTGCAATTTCATCACAATCTATATGTTTCATCATTATATAAATTTTAATATTCATCGCTTGCTTCATATAGGTTTGGAGACTTGATGAAGTGATGCGTGGACGCAGATATACACAAAAAGAATTAACTTACAGTATCCTGGATAAAGTCGTCAACTTGTTACTCATACACAAAGGCCTTCCCACCTTCAAAAACAGGCATGATGCCATTGCAGCCGGTATTGTAGGTATTCATACCCATAAAATACGTGTTGTTCATAAAAACTGAAGTACCTCAAATCTGTAAGGCTTGGTGGGGATGTCCACACATGCGATATCAGCCAGAGACCCAAACTGGGCGTTGTGGTGGTCCTTCAGGAAGGACAGGACAGGAACAACTCCCTCTGGGGCAATCAACACCTGGCAGGCAACAAGTTGGAATCATGTCAACTATTCTTTTATGTAGAAAGAAATAATGACTTTTCTTTTTACATCATATACTTGTAAGATACATCCTTGTCTACTTGTATCATAATCTATGTCAGTTATGCTTTAATGCAAGAAATAATGATTTTTATAAACATCCTTGTCTACGTCTTGTGTCAAAATGAAAAAGGATACATCAGATACTGTACTTTCCTGAGGTACACACATACATGTACATTTGTGCAGTACTCCATTTGTGACACTACACAAGTCATCTGGATCATAATTGTACAATCCATTTCGTTACGTTGGCAACATTTCTTTAGTCTGCATAATGCTACATGAACCAAGGAGGTTAACCTCCTTGCATGAACGTAAAAGCGTTAACGAATACTATCTAGCAAATTAGCAATATACATAACACTATGGAAGGAAAAGTCAAATATGATACCTCAAGTTCATTTTGGGCGGTAACCTGGACCGTCTGCACATACTTGGGTAGACATTCGGCCACGTACTCCCCAAACACTGTCAGCTGGTTCTTCATCACTTCATCTTTGGGCCGTATGGTAGCTGGCAAATATAATAAAGAAATATTAATCATAATTACATGTGCATGTATGAAAAAAGCACATATCATTTTTCATTTCGTTTACATATAATTTTTGTCAAGAACAACTTTTGATACTGTTGTAACTTGGAGTAAGGTCCTTTGTGCAAGATATCTATTTTTTTTTAATTTGAAGCTGTTTATAACGTACCCTGTACTACCTGTACATAATAATTTTGTAAGTACAGATTTACATGTGTATGACTTACTCAGTCCACCTGAAGTGTTGGAACAAAGAGCTCTCGCAGCAGTGTGGAGAGGCTGGCACTTAAGACGAGCTGGAGAAAAAACAAACAACATATAAGTTCCCCACACGACTCGTTATATAATACATGTTTGGAAAACTTGACATGGGTAACCGGGTGGAAAACTTATGTATACCGGTGACCCCGCCCCCCAAAAAGGTACCATAACATTCTAACAAAGATACCGTGTTTAACATCTATCATACCAGGCAACTCAGCACCTTTTCTAGACTTGTCAGACGCTTAACAGAATACAATACAGGCACGCTTACCCCCGTTCCGTAGCAAATTTCCCGAGGAGTGCAGTAACCTTCCCAAACTCGCCGCCATTTTGGTTAGCACTGAAGAACAAGAAGGCTGGGATTGGTCGATTACTATCACGTGATTAGAAGGGTTACAAACATTTTAATGATTTCTTCCTCATTTCAGAAAATAATACACTTTTGTGACAAACCTATATCAATATTTGCTCTAAAATGGTCCTAAAAACTTTGTTTGATGAAATATTGCTGTTAATTTTGGATCCGCACCCGGTCAAGAGGTCAAAGGTTATCCTCACCAACAAAGTGGTCGTCTGCTAGCTAGTCTGCTAGCCTAAAACAAGGAGCTCAAAACAAGACAAAAATCCGATCGTATGGTTGATCAGCGGTTGTATTAGCGTGTATCTTGAACTTTCAAGTCAAGAATTTTGGTTTAGTACGAAAGTTTGCAACCATGTCTGAAAGAGAAAGACGATTGTCGACTGCAAGTTCGTCGTCAACTACTGCAACCGAGAGGGGAGGGGGGCAGGAGAGAGAGAAGCTGCAGTTGCTTTCACTGTCCACTGGCAAGTTTATGGACATCCCAGAGAAGGACAGGGTTCGTTTCAACGTTTTCAACACGTCTAGCATGCACTAGCATGCACTTAGTGTGCTGTTCAGTTAATTTTTGCCAAATCATGGCATAATACTAGTATCATGCTCAAAAATCTTGCTTGATCCTGTGGCAATGAAAGCAAAATAATTTTAGCAAAAATTTATAAATTCATTTATCAGAGTATAATGAACGTAAGACAGTTATAAAATTCTGACCACTTTGTAGTATCTTTAACAGTGTGACAACTTCCATTGCAATAACGTCAAAACTAACTGTTGTTGCATTCCTCTTTATTAGCTCGGTAAATGTCGCAGTGTTCAAGAGTTTGAGAAACTCAACAGACTTGGTGAGGGCACCTATGGTATAGTTTGTAAGTATTACAGAACTCAACAAGTTTATTTTCATGTCCATCTCTTTAAATCTCTAAATTATGCAAACAATTATCGTCCGTAGTGTCATTTTGTTTTTGGAAATAAGAATTGGTACATCAGAATGCTTTTAAGGAATTATATCTTCCAATGTTCCAGATCGTGCCAGAGACACACGGTCTGGAGAGATTGTTGCTCTGAAGAAGATGAGGATGGATCGAGAGAAGGATGGTAAATCCAAGTTGCAAGTTTAATTATTTATCCAGAGTATATCTCAGATCTACGGATCTGTTTTTCTCACATCCTTTGGCACACACATAAAAATACAGTCTTTTGTTTACTGTGTAAACCTAGCTACATACATGCATTTGCTAGCATATGGAAATTACATGCATCTATACCTTCAACTATGCATTTTTATGTTTACCGAAGGAAAACATATTGTTTTTGCCTGTTTCCTCCTCTTCTTCTCCAAACCAATAAGGTCAATGACCTGAACCAGACGTCTGTCACCATGGTAACTAGTGTTGGGTTATATATCATGTTGCAATTTTATAGTAGGAGGGATTTAGACTCCTGTCTAAATATGTGAAATTCAATGTGCTTGAGTAAGAATTAACAGAGAAGACCATATGCGAAGGTAAAAATTATGCATTTGCTTTGCAAATGTTTCTAGTTTACATCTGAAATCTTCTCCGCAGGCCTGCCTATCAGTGGTTTGCGGGAGATCACTCTGCTGCTGAATGTGACCCACAGGAACATTGTGGACCTGAAGGAAGTCGTGGTGGGGACCAAGAGTCTGGACAGCATCTTCCTGGTCATGGAGTACTGTGAACAGGACCTGGCCAGCCTGCTGGACAACATGGACACCCCATTCTCAGAGGCTCAGGTTTGTATGAATAATATTATAGCCTACCTTCTAGCTGCCTGGCCTACTGATTGACCCCTAGGGAAAGGGACTAATAAACCCAACAGTGAGAGACTGTAAGACAGGCTATACATGTATAAACACAACAAGTAAAGAGCAGACCAAGAACAAAAAATAGTTTTCTGTGTTGAATCCAAGGGATTGTAATTTGTAGGTTAAGTGGAAGGCCACTACAGGATTACTAATTTTTTCCTTAGTGCATGTATATAGGGAATAATGTTCTCATTGCCCTTTTTTCTGTCATGGTATGCGGGTTATATGCAGATAGATAGATAACCTTTATTGTACATTCATGCATACATTAACAAGATTTCCAATGCAACATGTACAGTATTTCAATACATGGGTTCTGAATCTACTCTTACTGGTAATACATAGGTTTACCTTCCATTAGCAATTATGAATATTACTACTGTAACATGAGTAATGGAAGTATGTTTGTCCTTGGTCCATCAGGTGAAGTGCATCATGCTGCAGGTGTTCAATGGACTTGAATATCTGCATGATAACTTCATCATCCACAGAGACCTGAAGGTTTCCAACCTACTCATGACAGACAAGGGCTGCATCAAGATAGGTGAGTCATGTGTTTAAAATCAAGATACAAGGCTACTGATTGATGAATAGATTCTATGTTCTCATTTCCTGAAACTCTCGAGCTAGTATGTGACGTCAAGAGAACCTGGTGGTAGATGGTTTACTAACTAATTAAGCAGATGAACTCATATACCATGAAAATTCCTTCCTCAGAGTTAAGGGCCAAGTTTTCTTTCTAATATATATTTTGCAAGGTAGACTTTTCTGAAAATGACTCATATCATGATCACCACTTTTTCAGAAATTGTACATAAGAAATTATAAGTTCTGTTGTTCTCCTATTCCATTGTCTACAGCTGACTTTGGCCTTGCCAGAACCTTTGGCCTGCCCCCTAAGCCCATGACCCCCAGGGTTGTGACCCTATGGTACAGGTCACCAGAGCTGCTGCTGGGAGCCAAGACACAGACCACTGCTGTAGATATGTGGTGAGTTCCACTTTGCAGCAAAGATGGTTTATGCCCTGTATTGTGTCCTTTGAATATCTCTGTGAAGTCATTTTTTTTCTTTGCACTAAGTCAACAAAACATGAGAGCTAAATCCATTGAATCGTCCATGGATGTTCCTTTTCAGGGCTGCTGGCTGTATATTTGGGGAGCTCCTGGCCCATAAGCCTTTGCTTCCAGGCAGATCAGAAATTCACCAACTGGAACTTATTGTTGAGCTACTAGGTACATCAACTTTTAACTTTTTAAAATATATGTATGAGAGTGTCATGTATCTACTTTTAATTCTCGTGAAGGTAGTTGACTGACCCATCTTGTGGCATCATGTAAGCCTAGAATCCTCTTTGTAAGCCTAAAATCATTGTTCCAAGATTTTAACAACAAATTCAGTACTACATTACTGTATACTCTCAGTTTTCATTATCCATTATGATTAAATTTTAACATGCAAGTCAAGTGTCTTAGAAAAGTCTGCTTGAAACACTTGAAACTTGTAACAAAATCTGTACTGGGTCCCCCTTTTCTACAATAACCCATCCTCTGTCTTTAGGTACCCCAAGTGAGGCCATCTGGCCTGGTTTCTCCCAGCTGCCAGCATTAGAACAGATCAGCCTGAAGAAGCAGCCCTACAACAACCTTAAACATCGCTTCCCCTGGCTGTCTGAAGCTGGCCTCAGACTTCTGAACTTTCTCTTCATGTATGATCCCAAGAAAAGGTAAGTGCAGTGACTTGTTGCTAGAGTGTGCAAGTTCTGGTTGTCTTCTTCGCAGAAAAAAAATTATTGAAGAACAAACCTACATTCAAATTTGTACAAAGTTGTTTCAATGTCCAAACAATGGTTGTTGTTGCATATTTCTTTTGAATATCACTAGATATGGAAGTGCTGATCATGAATCATTTTTGTTGACATGTTGTTTGTTCCAGGGGCAGTGCAGAAGAGTGCATCAAAAGTTCATACTTCAAAGAAAAGCCCCTCCCCACAGAGCCAGAGCTGATGCCCACCTTCCCACACCACAGGAACAGGAGAAGAAATGTGCAGAGACCAGAGGCCAGGTCAGGAGTTTGAGTCTGATTTCTCTGTCAATATTTGTTATCCAATCCTTTATGCATCAATGCCCAGTTGAACTTGCATTCAGAGATAAGATGGGAATGTCATTTTTTTGTAGTTGATCAATAGATTAACAGGTGGTTGTAATCAATGCAATTACTTTATACTTAGGCCAAAGGATCAAGACACAGCATACAAAAGACCTGATTTTGGACAAGCCTTCTCCTCACCAGTAAGTCAAATTGGCAAATGTAATGTACAATATTTAAACTTCAGTGTTGTTGATTGCTCTACAATAGAAAATACATGTAGTATTGTAATACATGTAATACATGTATAATAGTTGATGTGTTCTTAATCAACTTGCTTTACTCACAGCATGATCAAACATCTGTGAAACAGAATTTTTTTGTTTCCTTCTCACTTACAGGCAAAGAAGATGAAGCTATGACCAATGGCAACACTGGCCATCAACAAAATACACTGACACAGTGGATGCTGATCACCCATGTTAGATCATGCAAACTCAGTATCATTTCTAGCTCAGGTTGCCATCAATCCAGTTGGTCAATTTGTGAGGTGATAGAACTGTTACTGTTTTGCCATTACTTGCGGCGGTCTCATCACTTCAAGCAACTTCCTTGTAACATGGAAGAAGTGAGTGTACAAAAGACTGGGCAATATCAATATGTTTACTAAGTAAATTGGGTTAATGTTTAATGTTTAAAGTTGGGTTATACCATCTTAACTCTTAGAAGGGAGGTTTCATTACGTACAGTACTAGTTTGGTACCATAATTACATACCATCACATCTAAAAACTGAATGTGACATCTTTGTGGTCATATACATGTATTATATAATTTAATAGGGTCTTTAAAATGTAGTTTTCTCCTTTCATTGTTCTTCCAATTTGTTACATTTTGTACCTCACCAGTGAAAGCTACTGTTCCTTGGAGATTCTTTTGTAGCAAGTTGCCCAGTAGTTAAGCAAACACATTATTTATATAGACACTTGAAATGGCCTATTGTCTGCCACTACTATTAGACTTGAGAACAAAAATGTTGCTATGCACCTATAGGCTTTTATTCAGGGTGGAGCTGCTACATCAACAGGACGCAAAATCATGGCTGTACCATCAAGTTTGGCGACACAAACCCATAAAGAACTGTCTGTCAGCAACTGTCAGGAGCAGGAGTCTCCGAGGGTCACATTTGGTGGAAAGGGACGAAGAAAAGGACGGTTTGATGGTCTAAGGGGTGTTACCGTGTCAGATAAAGGGGAAATCTTTGTGGCAGACAGCGGGAACCAAAGGATCCAAGTCTTCACCTTGAAGGGAAGATTTGTCCGACAGTTTCCAACAGTGGTGTCATTTGAACAGGAGATGTACCCACTTGACGTAGCCACAGATAAGGAGGGAAACCTGTGGGTGGTGGGAGAGACCAGGCCTGCTGATTTTGCCGTGCAGTACTCCAGACGGGGCAGGGTACTGAGGAAGATTGACCTGAGGTATACAGGGGATAGATCATCTGGAGGAGTTGCCGTGGACACCAGGAGGAACCACATCCTTGTTACACAAACCATACGGGACTGGAAAACACATGGTGAAGTGCAGGTCTTAAGGCCAGATGGGACATGTGTGAGAACTGTGGGGCGTTTCCAGGGCATGAAGGATCCACAGTACATAACTGTTGATAGGCGAGGTAACATTATTGTGTCAGACGTCTGCACACACTCTGTTTATGTGTACAAGAAGGACGGCCAGTTTCTGTTGAAGTTTGGAGATGAAAGTCTGCTGAAGCACTACATCTATGGCATCTGTACAGACAGGTCAGGTAATATCATTGTTGCCGTGTCACCTCAGGATGCCTCCAGTGGACGTGTGGACATGTTTGATAAGACAGGCAGATTTGTCAGACACATCACTACAGACATGAGGCTGCCATGGACTGTTGCCATGGCAACACAGGGGCAGCTGGTGGTGACTGATTATGACAGGAACACAGTCAGCATCTTTACAACTACTGAACCTGAGTAAGGTGATACGTGAACTATTGTCAATCTGTAAAGACACAGAGCAAGTGTCAGTGTTACGTTGGTGAAGGTTACTCATCCAGGAATACGATAAATAGATGAAGCTGTTTAGTCTTTTCCAACTGGATAATTGAAAGTTCAGTGTTCTTTTACTGTATGTCATAATTGTGCACACTGTTTTTTTAATTCAAAACATTCCAAAAAGACAGAGAAACAGATTTTAAATTAAACCTCTTTTAATGTTGTCCACATACTACATGTAAGTGCTCTTATTACGTTTGACGTTTGACAAAACTGCCCCTTTAATAAAGGGATTGCACTGACAGTGTTAGATGTATCAGAAATTCAGAACAATTAGAATTATGTTACATTGTTGTATGTCTTCTACATTGGACTTGTTTTATTTGTGTGACTCTAAAAATATGAATTCTCTCTGTGAACACATCAAATGTCTGATTACTGGTGGAACATTCAGGTTTAATCTTTTTAATAAATGGTCAGCTCCACTTGGATGCCATGATCTTTTGTGAACTTGTAAAGGACCACGATGGGATGTTATTAGAACATTGAATTTCATACTGTCTCTAAACACCGCTTTTGGCACAGTGTAAATATCACTGTCCATGAGATTTATCCTCCTGTTGACTGATGATAGCTGTCCCAGTCAGGAAGCGAGCGACACCAAACAGCAGCATGATAGCAATGGTTGTTGACATCACTGTTACATAATGGCTGATACTGAGGAAAAACAAAGACTTAAAATTAGCCTCATGAGCTCAACTGATGAAAGTAGTGGAGGTACATGTATTTGTGTGTATTCATCATCAATGTCAATTTTTTTTACCAAGAGCAAAGCAATAAACAATACCTTGTGCCAATCTCCAGCCAACTGCCCGTGTCCTGCACCAAGAAGAAGAAATGCTGCGGGAGACAAAAAAAAATTCCCAACTTATAAACACTGGACATATGCCTTAACAAAATGTCTGGTTCCAGTGCCAATTGAAAGAATTTATCCATTTGATACTGTTTTATATATATTATGTTACCTGCAAGCACCTTATTATTAACTGATATTGATCATCATTGATTGATGGAAAATCGAAAAACTAAATAAAATGCATCTACATTGTACTTACCAGTCCCATAAGATCAGACATCAACAGGACTGTCAGGAAAAGACTGTTGAATGACCAGACAACAATTTGTCAATAGAAATATGTACTGTATATGTAATCCATCAGTTACTTTGCTGTGCCCACATGGCAAATTGGGTGACAAGCCATAACAGAAGTACATGTTAAGGCCTGCCACAATAACTTTTGCTTGGCTCTACTTGCATGAAATTTGGTCCAAAACCTTAACACAAATCAGACTTTACTTATCCACAGTGGCCTTTCAGTGTCTTTTATGTATAACCTGCTAAGCAATCTTCTTTCATACCAGTACTTAATTTAAGAACCAGCAGTCGGGATATACAGAGCCAGAAAATGTCATATGCCATACACTAATATGTCCTACATACCGTAACATACGTAAACGTATGATCATTACCTTCTTGTTGGCACCTGCACTACAACATCTACTGCCCTGAATGCACAGGTCACCATCAAAAATGGAACCATGATCTACAAAAAAAGAGCAAAAAATGAAATAATGATTATTAGGATATGTACATTCCAGTAAATCTGTCCTCAGAAAATATGCTACCATTGTGAAGTTCAGATGATGTACATGTGCCTGAATGAACCCTACCTTTAACAGCAGCAGTGACCCCATGACAAATGGGTTGAAGACTGTGAGAAAGCAGTATATGGACTGGGGGTCAAAACTGTAGAGGAAGAAGAAAAGTAATGTAGCAACAGTTACTGAATGTGTGCATGTTTACTACATATCTACAACTTGGAGTCAATCTAGTAGCAACCAACATTTAGCATTACTCCTTCAGTGAAAATTTAAACAGAGGAGACCTACCTGTTTATACTTGCTATATTCCCAGTACCAAAGAATGCTGTGATGATGAAGAATATCTTAGAGGACGTTTAAGGATCAACATGGCAAAGAAATAAGGCAACCCACTTGTACCTTGTATACATGTATGTTTAGGCCCTGGTAAAATCTAAATACAACTCTGACAACAACATCATTGAACTCATCATTGATGTACAAAATGTACTTTTCAGACTTATAAGGATACAAAGAAATAGGCGTGCCGAACATTGTCTGTAGTCATCTGCTTTCTGCTGCTGTCTGGCAGTACTACTGTGAATGAAATGTCTTCTAGCTGGAAGAAATGATTCAGAAAGGCTGATTATCAGTACAACAATACATATAAACATTTGTATACACAGCTAAGCAGTGGACAAAGCAAAGGCTTCTGTGAAATATTTACAGCATGATACTAGTCATTAAGGGCATTGTGTTAATTGGAACACACTGACATGTGGACAATTATCAGAAATTGGATAATCCAATCTTACCTTCCTGTGACTATAGTTTGAAAGTCCATGTTCCATCTGAAGCCAGAAGAACATGGTGAAGCCCAAGGTCAGACAGAACAGGGCCTCATGAGTGGGGAGGAGTCAAGGTCATATTACCATTCAGTAAGAAAACCTTTTGACTTATCAATGAATCATTAAATGTGTTATATGGTGGCAATATATGACAAAAAGTATCACAATACATGGCAACAGATAAAAGAATATGCCATAAGAATTAAGGTGTTCAAAAACTCATTCTTTTCAAGAACTATCTCAGAGTGGAACTCGCTGTCACCAAGTACAGTAAGGGGCATTATCATTAGGTAGCTTTAAACAATATTTAGAGTTAGATGTTCAAAGGTTAGGTTTGGTGCAATGTAGCCAGCTGCCGCAGCGCCATGTGCCTGCAAAGCTGGTGTGTTACGCCGAAGGGCGGTTATACCGGCTTTACAGACACATATAAGCGTTGCTGTCATATCTTAGACACCATAGTGTGGTATAAAAAGGATATGCTGTAGACAGCAGCAGGTACAGGGTCATGAGGGCCAGGCTGATGCTGAGGAGTCTGGGATACAACAGTCGCAGGCTCAACAGGGGCAGCAGGAATGTACAGGCTGGGGTCAAGTACAAGGTTAACAAACACATCACTCAATGTCACCTTTTGTACATACTGACAACTCTACAGGTATACTGGGTGGTGCTGCAAATATACACTTATCGTAGACAAGGCAAGAAAAGCCTTGTTCTCTTGAGACCAAAACAACTGTTACAGAACTTCAAGCCTTCATATTTTTATGAAGATGCAAGCACAAAAGACATTCAAATTAGTATGACCTTATGTATTCCCTGGACATGGACAATTGCAAACTGTCAAGGTTTATTGGAAGATGTGTAAGATGTTACTAACCTAGCATGGTCCAACTAAACACTCGGTTGAAGAGAGGGTTGCCCTCCTTGTTCAACAGACTTGCAGCTGTACTGTGTCTCACATATACTGATATCACCATCAACAAGATCTGAGGAGAAGAGTGATATAAATATAGGTAAACACAGATAAGTTCTTGAGAGGCATAGATCATCAATTTGAACAAAAAAAGGAAGGAATTAATGAGTTGAAAATTGGATACAATACCTGTGTTACGATCAGGGCAAGAGAAGATTTGGAGTTACTTGACAGCAGTTTTGTCTCTGGTCTGTTTGGAAAAAAGGATACAGAAATTCAACACATTACAACTTCAGTCATAAGAGAGAAAAATATAAGCAAGTTTGTAAAAAATAAGTGGTAAGACAACTGTAAGTACACCTCTCAGTATATAGTACATTACCTTGAGGCACACCAGAAGGCAGCAACAGCCCCGAGGATTCCAGCCAAAATCCTGAAATCATCAGAAGGTTCGACAAATTTTGGAACGTGGGTGTGATAATGAAAGAAAATCACATAAAAAACTACTATCTTTTAGAAGTCTTCTTAGAAACCCTAAAGAGAGAAGCTACCAAACGAAAAATTCAGTGCTTACACCAAAGAGTAGTTTGCCTCTCTTCCAACAACAGGCAGCATGGGAAAAACAGCCAGAAGTAGGGAAGACACTGTCCAGCCCACTATAGTCTCCTGTAGAAAAAAAAATTCTCCTTTAGTATCTGCTATCAGTCAAAGGTTAACTTCCACACATCTTACATCAAATGTCTGAAACATTCTAATAATTTCTACAACACCAATGCTTACCTCTTGGATTATTGGCTTGTGAGAAGAAAACATTCTCACCTTTTTGCAGTGAACGTTGGGAGCCAGCCACGGCCACAGGGCCATCAACACTAGTCCTAATGTCAGCAGCTGTCGCCAGAAGAAACTCAGCACCTGCACACAACATTCACAAGACTTATTCAATACTCAGCACCAGAACTTCTCAGGTAAGCCAAAATAGTATACATGTACTTGACTTTAACCTGATTCTGTAAAGCACCCGAATTGCAAATTGTCAAAGTTCTCTTCTTTTATTTATATGTTATTTTTTGGCATACTATTAAGGGACAAAATAACACTACTAATGTTCACACAGCACATAGCATACAGCTACATGTACATCAGTACACCTACCAACAGTTCTAAGCTGAGTGCTGCAAGTATACAGGACCCCAGCAGGGGGAGTGCCAGGTTGTTGGCCTTTATATAGGCTGCAAGGCTGTACATGTCTGATCCTCTGGAAAGTGATGTTGATACACGAAATTAAAAATGGAAATCCAGTACAACTGTCGAGCAATAAAGATCATTCATTCATTCATTCATACAATGCTATTAGTACACATGTAAGTGCATTACAATGTCAAAATTGTAAAGAAACAACTACGAACTTCACCTCTGTAGAACACAGTAGAGAATCCAGACAGGTGGGACACAGTACACATAGTATGTCCATGGAGCCTTTATTACTACATCAAAATCAAAAGAGGAGAATATTAACATTTCATCAAAGCCATGATCCTGCCTTGTATACATAAGACAACTAAAGCAAACATGGCAAGAACCAGATTTGTGTTACTGGTCAGTAAAGATCTCCCAGCACAATCTGATATGTGACAGATGTAACACATAATGGTAAAAGTTGAAGCTGTAGAACAGTACTGTTGTTTACCAAGTAGAAAGAGCAGGATAGCAGCAGCCAGCGTTCCGCATACAAGTTCAGAGACATGGTCCTGTAGCCTGGTCCACATACCCATTGAATTTCCTACCTGCATGGTGAAATAAAAACAAAACTATAAATTAAGGTAACATTTCTAAGCAAATGCATAATGTTTACCTTCGCATATGGTCTGCTCTGTTAATTCTTACTCAAACACATTCATATATATGGTGACAGGAGTCTCTCCTGCTATAAAATTGCAACATGATGTAACCCAACACTAGTTACCATTCAGGTCATTGACCTTTTGTGTTTGGAGAAGAGGAAACAGCAAAAACAATGTGTTTTCCTTCGGTAAACATAATCAAAACAATGTTTTCAGTACAGTGTCAGTATAGCTTAGAATACTTGATTGAGATTCATGGTAAAGAAGTAGAAATCATATGTAGCCTTCTTACCTTGTACAATTTTTGCTGCTGTATGATGCTAGTGTGGTCTCTTAACAACACCAAGACAACATATGACATCCAGCCTACAAACCCTAGGGTAACACTAGTACTGAAACCAAATGAAAACATTTGTACGGTTAACATCCAAACAAATGAAATTCTTGTCTGAGAAATAATAGAAAGCACAACATTGTAAAATGTATCTAGTATTTAAAATGCCAAGGTTTATGAGTTAAGTTAATATATTTTGAATGTCCTACCATAGAAATAGTCTGTCATATGTGTGATAATAATGTAGCCCTTTCAGGGCCAGGTCTATCAGATCTCTGCATTCTAGTATCTGAAAGCAGTTCAATAAAAAAGCAAATTGACGTAAATTGGGAATGGATCAGTTGTATCAATAAAACCAATAGATGATTTAGCAACAATGGCAGAAAAGATGTGTAGACTTCATATTCAGCACCAAGGACAGGTACAATAGATAGAACTGATACACCATTCAGCACCAACTACATACACAATATACAGTAATGATACATGATTCAGCACCAAGGACAGGCATAATGATACATGATTCAGCACCAAGGACAGGCATACTGATACATGATTCAGCACCAAGGACAGGCATACTGATACATGATTCAGCACCAAGGACAGGCATACTGATACATGATCCAGCACCAAGGACAGGCATACTGATACATGATCCAGCACCAAGGACAGGCATACTGATACACGATTCAGCACCAAGCACAGGCATACTGATACATGATCCAGCACCAAGGACAGGCATACTGATACATGATTCAGCACCAAGGACAGGCATACTGATACATGATTCAGCACCAAGGACAGGCATACTGATACATGATTCAGCACCAAGGACAGGCATACTGATACATGATTCAGCACCAAGGACAGTCATGGTATATGGAACAGATGAAAAACTCACTGCCTTTTGGTACTGCTGTGCCTGCATCAAACTAACAATGCTTCTTAACATATTCTGTTGCTTGCTGGGTGTCAGGTCACTGATAGGGTAAGACACAAGAGAAAATTAGCATTAGGTTTTTTTAAAGACTTGCAAAGGCAGAGTATAACATACAAATTTTGGGAAAAAATTTATGAAAGAAGCCAGTTAAATAAAACAATACATGTCTGTGCTTGGCACATACCTGTATGGAATGAACAACATTGATAATGTTGTCTCCCTTCTCTGCTTCATTTTCACCTGGAAGTTTAACATTCAAAGAGATAGCAGTAAGTACACACATACACAAACAAATACCATGAACAAACAACAGGTGCTACTGGCATAGACAAGTGATATTACGAGGATACTGATGCAAAGCTTACCTCAAACTGTTCCACCACTTGTCTGGCATTTGTGAACAGACTCTCTGCCTTAAACCCATCTGTGTTATCCAGGTAGTCCAAAGGAAGGGTTCCCTGGAGGCACAAAAACAAAATGACAAAAAAGTCCGAGTCAATCACTGTACAATTATCAGAGTTTTAATTATGGGTTCACCACACCACGAAGTGGTGTGGTGAAACCATATTGCTTTTTCTGGTGTTTCTTCTTCTTCTTCTCCTCCTTCTTCTTCTCCTGCCATTTTTTAAATGGATTCAGCTTCTTCATTTTAGGGCCTAAGGTCCTGAAATTTGGTATGAAGGTACAGTGGGCAAATACCCCTAGGCGTTTTTTAAATTTTTGTGATACAGGCTTTTAGAATGGTTTTATTTGAGTTTTTTGGCTGTGTTATAGCAAATGTAATACTGTGTTAGTGTGTCATGTTTACCACGTTTGGGTATGAGTCATCACAATGGAATGCAGGGCATCAACCAATAGGCATGCAGCTTTCCTCTATTCTTCTTGCTGATTGGCTGTTGGGATTTAACTTGATTAACACCTGCACAGAGCATTTCTTGCTGATTGGCTGTTGGGATTTAACTTGATTAACACCTGCACAGAGTATTTCCATACAGACAGTATGTCTGTATTCAAGTGTTTTGGTAGGTATTTCAAGCTTTCCTGCTCCAGCATTGGAATGCGGGGCATGAACGTTATTTTTATTTTGAAAATCAACAGTTTGCATTATGCAATTAAAAATCCTAACCAATAAAGTAGGGAATAGCTATCCAACTGTTGTTTTAGTCGTATGTTACTTCATATTATAGTTATATCAATGTAAATCATTGTTTTCCCTTGCGTTTCTCATTCTTTCCCTGCCATGTCGTAAAATGTGGTGAACCCATCGCTGTATTTGCTCCAGAGCAAATATTGGCCTTTCTAGTTCAAGCATATGTGTTCTTGTCTTAAAGTCAAATGTGTATCCTGTTCATATGGAAGAAATATGTTGAGGATGTTATACTTACCACAGAGTTGAGTGGGAAAGGCACTCCAATGAGGGATGACATTAGTGGTGCAATGTCTGCCTGTAAAACAAATTAAACCATCCACTGTGAAGGCCAGGTGAAACACTGCACTCTTTTACTTGAAATATATACTGACACACTTTTTCTAAATCTTAGATTGATACTGGTAAACCATAATTGTTACCATATTGATGCCCTTCTTTTAAGTTCAAGATCATCAAGAAAGGGCACATCTGAGAGTTTGTTATGAAAAGAATTGTTTCCAAGTACATGTACCTGGTTCACATCACATCTTCTGATGTTCTCCAACTTCCATTCTGAAACAAAGGGCATCACACATATACAGTTAAGTGCTTGAACAGTTGTAATCTTATCATTTAAGTTTTAACAAAACTCTTCCTATACTAGTTTACCATAGGAAATCCCCAGTAGTACAATGTAAGCTCTTGAAACTTTAGTTCACCTACATTTTATTTGTAAGCAAAATATATGTTAAGTTTTAGGTTAGACTTTCACAATACAACTTTATTGTTAATCATTTGCAGTGACTGACCCTGACCAAACCCATCCATGTAGTCCTGAGTGTTTCCAGGCTGTGGTCCTGAGACGCCTGCTCCCCAGGCTAGCAGGGGGGTCAGGGTTTCCGAGGGGTGGCCTGCACCATGGGAGCCTACAGGGGGGTGGGGGGGAGAACACAGTCTAAGCTAGAGATACTGAATCCAAGAATAACACAGCTAGTGCAAATATGAAAAAAGTCATTATTCTTTAAAATAGTCATAATCATAATTTGTAAAAGATGTCAGGTACACACCCCAGTCAGTCATGCCATGGTCTGATGTGAACACGTAAGCTGTCTGACCATCATGCTGGAAAAACTCTTCCAACCGCTCAACTGTCTTCTGTATCCCAGAATCCACCAATCGGATGTTCTCTAGGTATTCACTGGGAAAGAAACTAAGTTTTATTTTTTGAAAAAATTCTGATAGTTTCTTGGAAAAAGTTGGCACGTCATATAGCAGAAGGGCTGTGGTCTCTTAGCAAATGGAGAACACTCTCTGCATTCTAGTTTCTCAAAACAGTTCAATACAAAAGCAAATTGATGTAAATTGGGAATGGATCAGTTATATCAATAAAACTGATATATGATTTAGCAACAATGGCAGAAAAGATGTATGGACTTCATATTCAGCACCAAGGACAGGTACAACAAATAGAACTGATACACCATTCAGCAACAATTACATATACAGTAATGATACACGATTCAGCACCAAGGACAGGCATACTGATACACAATTCAGCACCAAGGACAGACACAGTGGATGGAACAGATAAAAAGCAACTCACTCTTGAACTCGTCTTGAAACCAAGGGAGGGAGGGCTGTGGTCTTTTAGCAAATTGGAAACACTTTCTCCTGTGATTTTGGAGGTAGTTTTCTTTAATTTGGACAAAGCATGTTGTTACCTTGACATGGGTCTGTAGGCATGGCCACTGGTGTCAATCCCCAGTAGGTGTAAGAACAGAACCACTCTCCTCTGCTGAAGGGCATCTAAAAGGGTCTGATTGGTGCGGGCTTCCTTGAGGAATGCCTAGAGAGATATACATGATAGATGCCAAAATGTACTGTTCGATAATAGTTTCAGTCAACTATAAGTTACTGTGTAAAATGTAGGGGGCAAAGGAGGCCTTGATGGCAAAAGGATGCAAAATTTAATGTGATTTTCAACAAAATAAAGCAGATATGTAGAAATATTACCATTACCTCCACCTTCTCAAATACCCAGGTGTCAAGTTTTCCTGGGTCTGAGTCTGCAAAGTCCTCCTCCTCAGAACTGTACATGTAGGTGTGCACGTGGTCACCTGTGGCACCTGTTTGGAGCATGATGACATTGCAACAATGTGATAGTAGAAATGTCACCCATTTGTCTCTACCAACAGCTAATATTGTTAATATTTGCACAAGTAGTATGTGTATGTGACAAAGGCCATTTATCCCCTTTTACTTACCTTTGGCAAACATGGGCAGGATGTCAGGGCTTCCCCAGGCCCAGGTCTCCCTGCTCTGGTTGAAAACAGAATCAAACTCCACTGGATTCTCCTTCCAACCTGATAATACACAATACAGTTACACAAATAACATTTGATAATCACTCCACACAATAAAGCAATTCAGACTGAGAAGAAACATGCAGAATTTTTAGTGTACAAGTTATCATCTGTTAAATGAGGCTTTTGCACAGTTCATATTTTCTCATGGTTAGATAATTATACAATTGTAATGGATAATAAGGACAACAGTACCAACCTTTAGCCACTGCACTGACATCCTCGTAGAAGCCAGCTATGAGAGCTACATGGCCTGGTCTTGACTCTGTCGGCACTCGAGTATGGGACACTCCCCAGGTGCCTCTGGTCTGAATGATATCCCTACATATGTAATGGACAATGATTGATGTAACATGAACATGCACAGCACATCGGCAGAACGCACCACAAATTTATTTCATGGTTTTTGTTAGATTTTTGGTCAATGTTAACGTCGCATCAGAATTTTGCCTGTTGCAGACGATATCTTTTCCCACAAAACATTTGGAAACTACAGACGGGATGCTAACCTTATAAATACGCGAATACGACCTTATATGAGACGTTCTGCCAAAGTGCTATGCACAATACATTATGGGTTTTGCGCAGGTGCAGTACATTCTGCCAATGTGCCTAACGGTTACATGTATAAAGATGTGATGAACACCAAGGTATATTTAAAGTCCTAGGCATGCTACATGGGCAGAGCATGATATCTTGGTAAGATACCAGGCTGCTAAACCAGAAGTACATCAATGCACATTTGCTTAAACTGTTGGAAACAATTTCATCTAATGTTGTACCTGAGATACGGTGCCCTGGTCTGGCCCTGTTCATCCAGCTCAAAGAACCGGTCAGCACGGAGTCCATCTCCTACAAACAGCACCAGTCTCCTGGCAGGGGGTGGGAGGGGGTGGAGTGGGGGGTCATACCATGCACCAGGGGGGAGGTGAAGTAGATGTCAAAGATGGAGGCAAAATAGATGATGTGGACGGCCAGAGCACTCAGGAAGAACAGCAACATTGTGTCTCCACTACTTCCTGATTCTGTGGACTGAAATGAAAATTCATATGTTTACTGGCTGATATCCATACAAAGCGAGATCAGCCTGACTTAATCAGGTATGCTATAAATAGGCAACTGAAAGTCAAGGTTAAGTTACTATCGACGTTATAACAGATGTCCCCAACGAAGATAATATTACATGTAACATGGTTCATGATCATGAATCATAAGAAAGGTTGAGCTTGAGCAGAAATGGCTGTATAAATTTTGTATTTTGCTTCACTGACGTCATATGCTATAAGAATATACATCATTACATGTTATAAATGTTTGAAACTGGAGAAATACATGTAAGATAACGTACCACATATATAAAAGCTTTACCTGTTGATAGAATAGCTGTTGAGGCCTGAGAACAGGTGGACAGGTGTTTCCAGGTGCTATCTTCACATTCAAGATGGCCGCTTCTCGTCGAGCGTAAATCTCGCGGGTACTGCCGAGACTCTAAACCACCAACACATGCACACGGCGCTGAGAACAAAAATAAAGCTCTACCCTCGACAAAAAAAAATTCTGCGGTTACTTAATCATAAATATAATATTTCTATATGGTATTTGACTCAATAAAATGTGCCAGACTTCTCTATTTACCCTTAAACCCTCTGGAATAAGTAATACCATATGTGCTTGGCTGTGGTCTTGTGGGAATGGTCATGTGAGGGTGTGTTGAAGTATACAGTGATATCGTTTTCCCTCTATCTACCCGTGTACCATTTCATCTAAGTTCATATATCTAGATTATCGTGTCAAATAACAAGTTACTACTGAGAGACTCTTGTTTCTAACCAAATTCAAAACATAGATTTCAAAACTTATTGTACAATGAACTCCATACATAGCCTTTGAAATCAGCTGACTTCCCAAGTTCAAAATGGCGACCAATCCGTTCATGGAATCGGACACGGAAGACCAGGATTTACCGGGTCCCTTTGACGACACATCGGACAGTATAGACGACAAAAATTCAGAGACGATAGACGAGAGTCCGAAGGAAATAACGCTCGACCTCGTGGCTCATAAACTGCTAAAGGAGAAGTTTATTTTGACGGCGCTGGAGCTTCACACCGAGCTGCTGGAAAGTGGTTGTGAACTGCCGCGACTGAGAGATTTCTTCTCGAACCCGGGAAACTTCGAGACACAGACGGTCCACACACAGCCGTCCTCCACGCTACGTGAGTATCGCTGGGGCCGTAGACATTTTTATATTTTTCAGGTAAACGTCAACAATAACATCCCCGCTGTGCCCCCCGCTGTTTGTGGGAGGGGCAGAGGGGACATGTCCTGGTGAGGGGTGGAGCTGTTTACTTTTATCACCAAAGCGTAAACCCTAACAAGAGTCACTTAAAAATGTCAACAGAACCCTCCAAATTCATCACATGGTATTTAGGAATAAATATGTGCCATGTTGGTTTTAGGTGTTTGTTTGCTCTCAGGTATATAAATTTTATGCTTTGTCAACATCAAAATAAATTTTTTAGTGGTGTGATATTATTGACAGTGACGTGCAGAATATTATTATTATCATGATATTGCAATGAATTCATTTCTGTAACGTTATATCAGTAACTGATGTTATTTTGTTATATGTAAGAAGCCATGTTGGCCTAACTGTACTTCATGTAATTTGTAAACGTGACTCTTAACCCTTGTCCTGCTGTGCGCAACATATGTCGCGCGGCACATACAGTACCATCTATATAACACCCTGTATAGGTACGATTTGGGCGTATTTCTCGTGCAACGCATCACACCGCAGCGAAACACAACGAATGCGGAAGTAACTATACCACTGCAGGGCAAAAAAAAATTGGGGGCTATGATCTTATTAAGACATGAAATTATTAAAAAATATTGTGCCAGGAATGCCAGCAGGACAAGGGTTAATATTCATATCAGTTGCTTTACCTGAATTATATTTTTATGATTACTGTCAACGTCATTAGATGATCGACCTCTGTAGAGTGGATCCAATATTTTTATTATCAATGAAATAACACCTGTGCACATATATTTCATATGCAGGGCCAAAGTCCACTTAGAAAGTTAGATAGTCTAGTTTACATTATCTGCAATCTTATCTAGATCATTCTCATCAACCTACTTTAGAAGATTAGTATGAACCTCAAGCGTGGAATTCTTAACTGTAGCAACCAACACATCACATCACAAGAAATTGTGTCTCGGAATGCTTTTAGAGGCTTTTCATTGACGTCATAATGATTATAATTTGAATATCCATTGCTATGTCATTGTGCAGCCAAATTAGAAGGATTAAAAGACTCACTAAACCTTGCCAACTTTAGGAGCTAGGTTAGCCTACATATGCAATCATCATGTGCTAGAGACTGTCTTCCACCTTAGTCATAGAGGGGAGTGGCAAGCCCAGTCTGATGTGTCATTATCAGCAACCAAAATGGTTTGGAAAAATTTCCAACTGTGCAAGAGTCTCAAATATAACTGGCGTGACAGATAGGTAAATGGAATATCCAATTGCAACCAAATTTTTGGATAGACTAATGTTATCCTTCCTTGAGATTTGTTGATGAAAAGAGCTGTACTTTGGATTTTGTCAATAGTACCTAAGTCATCCCAGGCAGTAAAATTGAAACTGCTATGGATTATGTGTCAGACTTCCCAGAAGTAAGGATCAGTAACATGCCCTGGAGAGCAGTAACTATAACCTCCCTGACCTAGAAATGTCTGCTGGATATTGGAAAGAAACTATCTTCTTGGAATCAATTCCAATGAGACTCATGCAGTGGAATGAAAAGGGGAAAACCACAGGATGCAATAACGAGAAATTCGGCTCTTCCCCGGAACTGCAATATTACTTCCAGCTTCATGATAGATCATTGCGGACAGCAAAGCTGTGTACAGGGAAGGCTGGAATGAATTGTTTTCGTAATCTGTTTCTCTTTCATCTTATTCCTGGGAGACTGGAAGATTGGATTTTCCCTATATGGGTGCCCGCCTGTGTTAGATTAGCCTTGAACTATGTAGGGTGACACCGTTGTATTCTTCAGCCTAAATCTAACCAGGGACAAACAAGGCTGATGAGTCGTTTTCTGTTTGCAATTGTTGCCCCTAAAGAAGATCATCCTGCAGACTAGATTTTAATTGTCACTGCTGGATCGTTGTGAGCATTTGTCTGAAAAATGTTATCATCTTTAAGTTTATCTTTAGAATTCTGAAGACCAATCTCAGAATCTTATTTTTAAAAGTAGAATTTCCCTAATAGATTTGAAACAATAGTTTAAAGTTTACCAGGTTTCATCTGTATAAATGTGTTCCTTGTCCCCCACAGACCGCACGTCCAGTGAACAGACATTTGACTCTTTGGACTTTGCACGGTATTCCGATGACGGGGCCAACCAGACAGATGAGAGAGTGGCAGGTAATGTACTTGTATTTCTTACGTGTATACCTTACGTGTATACCTTACTTATTTTTTACGTGCCCGGACGGCTGATTAAGCTATGGGAGAGAGTGAGTAATACCTTCTCATTCATGAAACACGGTCAACTTTGTTTTGAAGTCAAGGGCATACATGTAGCTTGCAACATGAGTTGAAAAAGGCTTTCAAAACTACGTCCACCTTGAAAGTGTAATTTAGGTTTCTGTAACTTAAATACCCGGTTCAATTATTGTATTAGGTTAAAAAGAAACTGTTCTTACGTATACAATTTTCACAAAAGCCCTGATCAGAATACTTTAATCCAATTATTGTCCAGCTGAAGGTCAGCAGAAATCCTGTAGACTATGTAGTAAAAATAATGGATTATTCCCCTCATTACTCCCCAAAGGTCATAACTGCTTTCCTTTGAGTGTAATTGATTGACCAGAGGCTCCCTGCAGGCTCTCTCAAATGCCCCCCCTGCATACGACCTTCCAACTAACCTCTAAACAGCATTAAGGTAGTCTTGAAAGTATCTGCAGCACTGATGTCAGATTCTGTTGGCAGAACCATTATGTACAAACCATGACTATAAAGACCTCTCTATCAGAAGCAATGTGCATGTCAGCTGTCAGTGTGTATGGGATTATGGTGACACATTAGGCCTAGGAAAAAAAATTTGTGTTTCCTGTTTCAGTCCTGAAAAAAATAGGGTCGGTAGGGTAGGATTATTATTATTTTTTCTTTTTAGACTTCAGTGATATCGATTCTATATAGGGGTCCAACTTATACAATACAGTTTAACAAAGTAAAATTTGCATGAGGACACTTTTATTTTCAATGTCAATGTTAGAAAACCAATTGTACAACGTTTTATCACTCAGGTGTCAGGTCATGGAGACAGAAAAGGTTGATCAGCTTGAAAATTTTGTCCCTTGCAGGCGTCCACCTCCAACAAAAGTCTAGGGTCGGCAGGTTTTTCTAGGGTTGGCCGGGAAACAGGAAACACAACATTTTTTTCCTAGGTTAAGCATTCTCTCATTTTCATTCTGCTGAATGCCTTGGCTAAGTCATAAACTGCAGTAACCCTATCTAAATTGGTGCATAATAGAATTGCTAATGATGTTATAATTAGAATCTTGAGTCAATATCTTTATGACCAATGAGTGGTAGTCATAAAACGTTTATATCGTTTTGATGTGTATGCATGCTAAATGTTCTTGTATTGAACAGAATGATCAACTTCTCAAAGTGAATAGCACATACATGTGATCATGGCATTCTCTAGCACCCCTTCCTGGTAAATGTATATGGTGCGTGTGACCCTTATAGCTAATATATATGTACAGTATCAGATATGATTTGAACTCTGCCTTTGATGTTGTCAGTAATGATGTGCTGTAGTATCAGGTCTGTAACCTGCAGGTAACCAGCCCATCTCCTGCATGTTAAATGTCTGGAGACATGACATTGGTGGGTTGGCAGCTGTGCAAGAGATACCTTCAGAATTACTAATGGATGAATCCTCATAACACTACCGAGAAGACATTGAGAATGGCAATTTGTTTTTTCAGAGTGTTTTTTTTTCTGTGTTTGAAAAATATATGGTCCTGAAAAATACCCCTGTAGCATTAGTCTGAGCTTTTCTTAACTGTCCAAATCAATTTCCAATTGAATTTTTTTATTGAGGTACTACCTTTGATTAAGCATTCCCAGTGGTATAATTATTCCACATCATTGTACAAGGACTATGTTCAGGTTTTAGTACTTGACATTAGATGTTTTGGATCACAAGTAATGGAACACATTGGAAGTACATGTACAGTCATGGGTTATTTGCATTTCATCACTCTCTCTGTTTTCAGTGTTGGAGTTTGAGCTACGTAAGGCCAAGGACACGATCAAGGGACTCCGGGCCAACCTGACAGAGGCAGCAGGTGGGTACACTTGTTTGGTAACTGAAAACAGAAATTACTTTTCCATTGTGATTTTAAAAATAGCAGGAGTTTGCTTTTTAAAAGGAATTCAACTGTTCAATGTAGTGACATTTTGTGGTGAAGTATATCAGCAGGTGAATAGGTCTTCTTCTTCTTGAATGCTACAATTTAGTACAGATTTTGAAAACCTGACCAATAGTGTCCCATGATATTACAGAAACAGACATCCCATCTCCCATGGCTACTGATGGACAGAAGACAGAGACTCAGCTGGCGACTTCTAAAGAGGTACGTAGCATTGATCAAACTAAAATACTGATTGGTAAACTGATTAGCGGAACATTCAATCATTGCCCAACCAGATTGAGAGAACTAATTTAATTTGGGTGTAGATTCAGTATAGAAAATCTGAATCAGATAGACTAGATATTTGAAGTTGCAAGGTATAATGTAATTATGATAGCCTTGATGCTTCATATTTTACTGTTTCATGTGCAATTTCATCATTAGGAAGCTACATGCTCATCATGTATCATGTATCATCATATTCTTCCAGTGTCCCCTAATAGTTCCTAGTTTGTCCCTACTAGCATGTTAATTTTGTATCCCCAGGAGCCGGTGAAGCCACATGAGAAGCGAGCGCTGAACTTCCTGGTGAATGAGTATCTCCTGAAGCAGGACTTCAAGCTCACCTCCATAACCTTCTCTGATGAGTGTGAGGACCAGGTTAGTGCTGTCTGCAGCCTTATTGTCCTCTTCTACATGTACATGATACAAGTAAGCCCAATGACATGCAGAAGAAGTTATCTTCAGTACTAGTGTTGCAGGTACATATTGTAAAATGTATAGCAATTGGTATTCTTAACTGAGTTTGAAGTTAGTCTAGGACCTTCATGCAGCATCATTTTGTACTTACATGACATTGTACTAATAGATACATGTATATGTATCATGGATTTATCATGCCAACAAAAATGCCCACTACATTGACCAGTAGTGAGTAAATTGGGACTTACCCAAATTTTCGTTACCCAACGTTTAGCCTTTTTGTCATAATGAAGTATACCAACACAGATGAACTTTCATGCTAAGACCAGTAGTGAGGTTTTTTATGTAGAGATATGGCAATCCCCATTACTCTTCCTGACAGGACTTTGAAGACTGGGACGATGTTGGGCTCAACATGCCGCAGCCGCCGGACCTGCTGCACCTGTACCGGGACTACGGGAGCCACGTGGCGCCGGCGCTAGACGTACGCGACGTCGGGTGCGGGGAGGACGTTGTGGAGGTGGAAGAGCCGGAGGATGACCAGGAACAGCAGAAAATCCAAGAACTAGAGGAGGAGAAGGAAAGACTGGTAATGAACATCTCTCTGGCAGATATGTGTTAGACATGAAGAAAACTGAGGAAGCTTTGTTTGTAATTATATCTTCTACTAATTAGCTTTAAGGAATCTATCCACTTACAAATTGCATTGGCATGTTTATGTGTAGAGCTAAGGCAAGAAATAACAATCAATAAGATAAGATTCTTGTTCAATGATGTAAGCACTAAGGTGAGGAGGTATTCATGATACTGATTTGAGAATGAAAAAACATGCAAGCAAACTTCCCCTTTGTGTTCCAGGATGCTGAGATTGTAGCATTAGGGGATCAAATAGCAACACTTAAGGAGGAAAACGACTCACTTATAGGACATGTTGCAACATTAGAACGGTGAGTTTCTACAACTGTTCTTCAATACTGTTTTATCAACACAAGTTACTGGTATTTTTTTATTTCATTTCAACTGAGAAGTAGCTGACCTTTAATACATGTACTATGCCAAGCTTTAGGTAGAGCTACATTGTATCCCATTTAAACTGTAGAGACAAAAATGGCATGTTATGGTCAATTCCTATAAACTGGTCGATGGGGAGCAGCTGTGGTGTAGCTCTGAGTCCCATACTGTTCCTACCATCAAGATTAACTGTATATCAGGAGCCATTCATTGCTGTTCAGAGACACATCAAACCTACAGAATTACCCTTTCCTTATGTGTTGACTTAAATGACTGAAGTGTGTATGCATTGCCTGATTCAAAGCAGCCACACTTACACCTATATTATTTACATGCCACAACTCTCTACTTGGCAACAGACCAAGACAAATGAATTATTGACATTGTGTTGGTCAAAAATGTCCTGTGCTAGCAATGTTGTTGCTCGACTATAAATGTCTTGAAAGCAATAAATGCAAGTAAATCTGACGTAACGTAAAGTCACAAATGTGTGTGTTAAAAACAATGTCTCTTTCAGTTGGAAAACTGGTGTTTCATTTTATCTTACAGAGATATAGAAGCTCTGCAGACACCTAAATTTTCAACTCCAGTTTCAACACCAAATAAGCAAATTCCAAGACCAGCAGCATTCGACATGGACCCAAATGTAGATATCAGGACTCCTCCCATTGGTCAGTCTAGCACAAATGAAGACAATCAAGGATCTAGATTAACCAATGGCAGATCAGAGGACAGAACTGAAGCGGATCAGGCTGGTCCTGATGAGTTGGAGGAGTCATTGCAGGTTACGGTGGGGTCGGAGGGTGTGAGGGACATCACCCTGGATGTTACACAACAGGAGGGGGATAGCATGTTACAGGGAGAACTCAAGAAGTGGGACATTCCTAATAGGTCAGTACTGTCCCTTTTCTTAAGCATTAAGTCTCTATTATTAACTTTATTAACAAAGCTAGTATCATCTTTGCACACTACATGTATTTTATAATGTCAAGTTTGTATATTTCTTGAATATTACTTAGTTGAAAGTGGCTATTGACTATTTGCCTGCTATTTTACTCAGACTGTAATAATGCATGAGTTTCTACTCTACTAGGAACTTTTGCATAGTGTACTTTTTTTACATTGTGTACTTGCAGTTACAATTTATGTTTTTTCAAAGATGTAGAAAAATACTTGATCACAGATTCCTTGAAGTTGTTTGTACAACTGTATCCCTAATACTAATAGTCGT
This sequence comes from Branchiostoma belcheri, assembly GCF_001625305.1. NCBI lineage: Eukaryota > Metazoa > Chordata > Leptocardii > Amphioxiformes > Branchiostomatidae > Branchiostoma > Branchiostoma belcheri. The sequence goes on along the minus strand of NW_017803909.1, from coordinate 4,197,576 downwards.
TTATTTGATGTTCCTTTCAGAAAAATGTCAGAAGCATTCCGTAGAACATTGATAAGTATGACCCAGACCGTAGTGGACAACAGGTTAGGTAGTGAGGTGAGTATTATACTGTTTTTGATTCATAAGCCTGTTTCTAGAATTTGACAGCATTGTAAAGTATGTGACAACTAGTATCTAGATTTTACCAATGGAAATGCCAACTGGATTATAGCATAAAGTTTTCTTCAACTTGAAATGTCAGGTTTATGAAAGATTGATATATCTTACCTTAACTTCCCTCTTTTTCCCTTGTACAGGTGTCCAAGATAGCAGGTTCAGGTGAAGGTGTAGTGATGATGCTGGCCAGGTGTCTTCCACACATTGTACCTAATGTGTTACTTGCCAAGAGAGAGGTACCTTCACTTTACTCTGAACTGATTTTGTTTTCACTATGAAAACATTTACAGCTATTTTGGTGTTAAATTTGGGTCCTGTCATAGGCATATTCACATGCAATACTTGTGTTACTGTTTCTAGTTTAACAAAGGGTTAAGGTTATTTGGTTACAGTGCATCATGAAATCATTAGAACTTGACATCATTAAGCTTTGGATGCTGGATAATCCAGACATAGGATTTGATATCAGTATGGATTGTTTTAATCTTTGTTGTTACAGGAGCTGATCCCACTGATCCTGTGCACAGTAGCGCTGCACCCTGATGCCAAGGAGAGAGACAAACTTCTGCACATCCTCTTCAACCTCATCAAGAGACCTGATGAGGAGCAGAGGTAGGACTGGCTCTCAGAAATACAAAGATAAATCATTAAGACAATGGTTAACAGTAGGATCTCGAAGAGTTGTGGTGAAAGCTATAGAAACTAGAAAGGTAACATTTCCAAAGCAAATGCATGATGTTTACCTTTGCATATGGTCTGCTCTGTTAATTCTTACTCACACACATTCACATATGTGGTGATAGGAGTCTGAATCCCTCCCACTGTAAAATTGCAACATTATGTAATCCAACACTAGTTACCATGGCGACAGACGGTCTGGTTCAGGTCATTGACCAGGTCGGTATTTGGGAAGAAGAAACAGAGCAGAAACAATATGTTTTCCATCAGTAATATAAATAGAAACTCGGGAATCAGATACTTCCTACATGTATGAGGGCACTGCATATCAATGTGTTTTAAAATGCACAAATTGTATTTTTTATTTTACTTGTCTCAAACCTTACCCTGGTTTATTTGCAGGCAGATGATCCTGACGGGATGTGTAACGTTTGCTGAACACGTGGGACAGGAGCGTGTGGAGACAGAACTGCTGCCACAGTGTTGGGAACAGGTGATGGGAAGAAAGGAAAAAGAACAGAAAATCCTCTAGATTAACTGTCTGTGGGCAGCTGCTTTTTCTTATGTAGCTTTAAGAATCTTCCTTGAATAGAAAAGAAGATTATAAGAGTGATCATGGAATACTGATTTCTTTTATGTTTTTGTGTGTAATTAAAAGTTGTTAAGGTTAACATTTCACTCTACGGGACAATTTGGACATTATTCTTAATATAGTTGATCAATTACTAGTATTCAGTTTCTAGTTAGTACAATGTACCCTCCTGTTTGTGTCACATTTATGCTGTGAAATATTCCTTTGCCACAGATCAACCATAAATATGAAGAGAGAAGACTACTGGTGGCTGAGGCCTGTGGAACATTGGCTCCATTCTTACCTGTAAGACACTTTTTCATACTGCAGCTGAACTCTTATACCACACAGTATATCATTGCCATAGTAATGTATGACTATAATGATACTGTAGAAGTTTATATTACACTGTGTTGCTGCTTTTGTATTTTTGGTGAATTCGAGGCTAGGTACCCTTGCTTTGTGTGAGTGCATTTTGTGCAGAATGCAAGAAGTATCTTGATACTAGAGACATTGCTCTGTCAAATGATTATGTTCGTGACTGATGTCTCAGTGTCTTGGTTTTGAGTAAAGTTTTGTTTCTGTCTCACACCAGAGTGAGATTCGCAGCTCCCTGGTGCTGTCCATGCTACAGCAGATGCTGTCAGACGACAAGTCAGATCTGGTGCGAGAGTCGGTGGCAAAGAGTCTGGGGCTCATCACAGCCTACATCGATGATGTAGACAAGTATTCACAGGTAGGACAGGCTTTTTCTGAAACTCACACCGAGCAAAACTCATGATATCTTTAAAGGTCAACGACTTTTACTATTGAACAAGGCTTAAGGGAAAAGAGAAATTTCTTAAAGTAAGCTGTTAAGCGTAGTCTTTACAAGACTCCCATACATTAATTAAGGGTTAATGACCCGCCCCGAGGTGAATATGGTGTGATAAAGCCTCGGCAGTTGCTATAACCACCGAATAAAGCCACCGACGTGAGCGCAGCGAACGAGGTGGCTTTATGAGGTGGTTATAGCAACTGCCGAGGCTTTATCACACCATATTCACCGAGAAAGGGCGGGCCATTAACGCTATTATCATATAGCCTATCCAAAATGACACAGTAAAGAGTTACACATTCCTGTAGAACACATACATAACTTAAATTATATAAAAAACCGTTACAGTCAATCCCCTATCTTCCCGTCCGCTAGCCACTGTACCTGTGCATCTTTCCCGATTCCAAGGACCCGCATATTTCAAGTCTAAATTGGCGTCAGTCAGTTCTTCAAAGAAAAATTCTGACATCGCGTTGTCCATTGTATGCCCTAACAGTGTGATCGTTTTACCTGTTCCACTGGGTTCATATGAGTTCACCGGAGCATCGGCAAGAGGTCATGTTCTATCTGGGTCATCAGCAGGGAACATGTATTCCTTTGGAACATAACTCAAGTTATTTTTGGATTTTTTAGAACACAGCGGTTGTTCTATATGGGTCACCTGAGGTCATATGCGGGTGATTATTAGGTTTGTTTAATGTATGGATTGGGATGAATAAATACCAGGTTTTGACTCTATTTGTGACATTACGGCGTCATAAGGAATGTGGAATGGAGCCTTCTGATTGGTCAACGTCACCCGGCTATATGATAATTAAGGGTTAATGACCCGCTCCAAACTGTACATGTATATGGTGTGATAAAGCCTTGTCAGTTGCTATAACCACAGAATAAAACTACCGAGTGAGCGTAGTAAACAGCATCACAAACAATTTGATACTGGGGCTTTTGATTGGTCAACGACACCTGGCTATATGATAATAAGCTACTAAGTATTTTGTCTTACTTGTTGATCTTTTTTTGTCTAATCATATGCTATCCATTAATGTTCTAAGCTTACAGTATTCTTTCTATCATTGAAGATGGTATAGACAGAAATAGGGCATGTTCTCAGTGTCAGTGGCAAAAGAACATTGTACATGTACTGATTTCTTCCCCCCAGGGTTCCGAGCTGCTGCACATGGCGATGTGTGATGCGTCCGAGAGAGTGGTGGGAGCGGCCCAGCAGGTGTTCCTGCCTGCCCTGGCGGCCTGGGCAGACGAACTGGACAGGCTACATACTGACCTCATCCACGGCATGATGACCAGGCTGGAACATCTAGTCAAGGTCAGGGTCTAGACAGGTCATATCTGGGCTAACTGTACAACATATAAAACTCTTTTAAAGACAATGATTGTTTCTCATTCAGTTGAGTTTTTAGAACTATTAGCTAAATTCTAGATACTGTACAAAAGAAGGTATGGACATACATATTTCAAAATGGCTACAGATCATACAAGAATTAGAAATTAAGTATTCTTTGATCATTGATAAGAAGTATTAAACCAGAAAATATTTCCTTTGTCTCTAGGCTGCAGTAAGAGTAAAGCCCATGAACCAGTTGTTAGCTGGTTCTGCTGTAAGTCTCTTGTGTCCATTTGGGTTGGCAATCAAGGTGTGCTTATAAAATGACAAATAAGTACATTGTACACACATAGCAATCTGCCACATTTGTTGGGAGAACATTTTGTCTGCTACGAGACACTGACACTGAGTCAAAATGTTTGCCTCTACAAGTGTACAGTCAAACCTGTACTAGCGGTCACCTTTGTATAGTGGTCACTCGGCCATAGCGGTCAGTTTTTGCCGGTCCCTTGAATTTTTCCCATTGACGTAAGCATTAAGAATCGTGTCTATAGCGGTCACTGTTCAACGCGGTCAGCGGTCACCCCATTCCGGTCCCGCCGGCATGTCAACACCGCCGATAGCGGTCGCGGCTGACCGTAACCCACTAAGCACCACGGCCGTAACACCACCCCACCTCGGGCTACGACCGTTATGAGCCTTGTGATAATTTTCCGATCGCTACATTACTAAAATGTGAACTGAAAATTAGACTCCATATGTGTATGAAATAAAGGAAAACTGACTTTTGACACGAAGTTTCTGCGGTCGCGGGTGTCTTTGATATCTGCGTTTTCGCCAACACCAGTTCCGTACTTGCCGCATGGAGCTTTCAATGGACTCGGCCGCTCGGCGAAGATTACGGCAAATTATCTTTACAAAAAAACTTAAGAATATCCATATTTGGTTTCTCGATTCCTTGAAATGCGTAGATATGTGCATAGCTTCCGTTTTTCATGGGCATAATTAAAGAAATTTGGCTCGAAAATGCGTTTCGTATTTTTCCAAGATGGCGCATGTTGGCTGCAGAGGGAGGTCAATTGGGGTCATCGGAAGACTCCACTGTTATGGAGGTAGATACACCGAGTTTTATTTAACTTCATTAGCGTCAAATGACGTAATTACATTATGAAAACATTTGAAATACATTACTAAAATTGATGTTAGATGTAAATTTAACACTGTAGTGGATATTTTAGAAAAGATATAAGTCTGAAAGGAGAAAATGTTCTGTTGACTACCACATTGGCATAATGGTAGAGGCAGACAACCCACGCGGGGAGAAACCCAAGCCGTAAACAAAGGAGAGTTTTCGCTAAGTTTTCATGTTCAAAAACGACCAAAAACGGAAAGTAACTGGCAACTGACGAACAATTATTTTGCTGTTAACTAAATAGACAGCATCTTGGTGCAAAATAACTTATTTACATGGTTGGAATTCGCTGTGGCGTATGTCGGTCGCGCGAAGCAAGTGTTCACCAAAGAACAAAAACATGGCGATGTCGTTCTCTTCCACTTTTCGACTAACAACAACAACTACTAGTAACGTGGCGATAGCGGAGAAACGATGGCGAAAGCGGAAAGACGGACGCCAAACTTATTCCAAAAGGTGGAAGTGATTCGACTGGCAGAGAGAGTGAGAAGAAATCGTCGAAAGCTGAGCTTAGATTAAATGATTTTGCAGTCGATAGAAATTTGTTTGGAGTTGAAAGTTTGTTGCTTGATTTGCTTTCTTTTCTTTAGCCACATGTAGTACTAGTATGTACACAAGAACAGTAAATGACAACCAGTGATTTTGTATGTTTTAAATTATGTGAATGGTTTCATTGTCCCATAATAGATTAACTGAATATGTTGAGTGTATGTATCTTTGATGTCAAGTTAATGTTTCCATGCAATATTTCTGTATTCTTTTTTTCAAGCAAGTACAAAATAAAGTACAACTAAAGCAAAAGAACAACAAATTATTGAACTAACACATGTACATATAAAAGGGGTGTACCTTTGCAAATGTATGTATTCATATGTTTCAGAATAAAGACATCACTGTTGGTACTC